>NC_087548.1:42026631-42134483 GCF_963921805.1 Phalacrocorax carbo
CATGGCTCACCATACCCAGTTTCTCAGGAATAACCTTCTTAAGCCTTTTCCCCTTGAAAGCATCTGTAAGCAGATGAAGGTCATGATTGTTCACTTGCAAGATCAATATACCATTAAATTGTGACAAAAAGCACTACCGGACTGTTCAGTCATACCTTCAATAATCCTGATAAAATGATGAGCTATTTTAACCTCACAGTGGCTGTTAACAGTTCCTTGAAAACCCATGCCAATAAGAGAGCATAGAAATAAACTTTATGGAAATTCTGCTTGTCAGATATTTTTGCCCTAGATGACCCACTTTGCTTTGCACCCTTGTCTGTATTAAATTACAGAATTCGTGATTCTGTGGTTCTGTGAATTATAGCCACTGAACACCACTCAAAATCGAAATTGAGTACAAGGTTCAATAGAAGCCATTTCGATGTCTGCTAATCTTGGACTAACTACCTGCTAGTTAAAGGCCTCCTGTAACTAAAACTAGCCTCTTCTTGCTAGAGAAGTGGTAATGTGTGTAGTCAATACCTGAAGATATCTTGGAATGAAGAGGATTTTGGGTGAAGAAAATGTTGCTAAGGGGAAAAATGTCTTTACTTTACTCACGTGAAAAATCCTATTGTGGCTGACACAAAAGGAAATGCAAATAAGTTCCATTTATTATCTTTCCCCTTTACATCATACCAAAATACGGTGTATTGGACAAGATACTAACCAGCCCGCTGCCAATGAAGCTTATTAAATAAGTCCCTAAAAGAGAAAACAAACACCTGAAACTGTCTAATATTCTGGCAGCTGAGGAAAAGCCCACTCCCTCTCAACTTTAGCCATCAGCCCTCCCTAGCCAGATCTCCCTTGATATATTAATAGCCTAAATGTAGGAAAAAGATAGGAAATAACAAAGCTTCAGGTCAATCAAGGTTTCCACAGATCTACTAGTGTATCATATGTAATGAAGGAGCCTAAAATTTTCTGGCTGTATCCTAGATACTGTCTTAGATACCTTAATTAGGAAAAGAGGCCCTGTTTTAATGGTACTAGTAACCTCATCTAATTTATCTTCAGCTTTTTTTAGAGGATAGGACGAGGCAGAATTTAATTTCTTTTGCACTTCCCTGACATTTCTAGTATTTCAAGTCATCAGTCTTTTACCCCACTACAATGCTAAGGTTTCCTGCAGCATGCAAACCTTCCCATTAAGTAGGGTACAATTCCTGAGGAGAAGAAGGAAGTCTAAAATAGCCTTTTGCGATTCAATATGTGGCAATACAACACTGAATAAAGAGGTGGAATAAATACACTTCTCACTAATGTGGAAGACAGTGTAACAAAAGGCACTGGAGCTGATTGTAAGCAGAGGGTCCGCACCCTGTACAGTCATGCCTTGGGGAAGAGATTGATAGGATTTGGTAGTCTGAACTCTAACCAACATTGCGGTTCAATTTATTTTTCTTCTTTTCATACATAATGGCTTATCTAGTGCTCAAATTGACAAATGAAACCAGAGTGAAGCAGCACACATGCCAAAAAGTTAAAACATCTATGATAATTACTGTGTGCTGCCATAGGGTTGATATGCCTAATCTAACTGCTGGGCTCTTAGTTCACCATACAAATCTTGTATTTAAAATTATTCAACCCAAGGATGCTTTATTTCTGCTGGTATAGTAGCCCCTTTACTAATTTCTGGTATTCTAAATAATGTTTTACTTTGCAAAGTCCTCTTGAATCAACAGGATGTCAAGTCAAGTATCTGGCATTGGATTGTTTCTACAAGGAAAGCTTTTTCTACAAATGTTAGCAACCAAATCACATAATAGTTTACAGCATTAGCCTATACTGCTTCGATGAATGCATGAAGCAGTTTTAAAAGACTTATTACTTGTTCACTTGTCCTTTCTTTCAATCAGCACAAGCACCCACTTGTAAATGAGAACTTAAAAGTGTAAATTTATGCCATTCTTTATTTACATGAACAAGAGTATATTAAAACTTGCCTAAAAAGATAAAAATATTTATGCTTGTATTTGGAGACCCGACATACCAATTTAGCCAAACAATTTTTTTTCATAAAGAAAACAAATAAGCCCTAAACTCTGTCCTTAGACGAGAATTCTGTAGGTCACAAGTGATGGAAAATGTAGTTTAAAAATCTCAGTGTAATCTTAATAGAAGTGATGGGATTGGCTAATACAGGAAAAAATTACTGCGTTTTATTCCTTAAAATTTAAGGCTTATTTTTCAGGAAGCCTTATTGCACTAATACCCGTTAGTCAGGAAACAAAAATGTCTTGTTGTAAATGCAGTCTGTGAATACAGTGATACTACTTTGTACCATGCAGTCAAACCATAACGCAATACAGCCAGTATACTTAATGCCATATTGCCCGCACATATTTTTCTGCAGTCATGAGTCCTCCCTTGAGCTGTCCTATGTTTTATTGTAGATTTCTACATTTGAGTCTCAGTCTCAAAAGGATGACACTTTCCATTAGGGTCTAAATAAAAAATGAAGAAATTAAATGGAAAATGGGGACGTACATTTAACTGATAAACAAAACCCTCTTTTGTTGGTAAACAATACCCAATTTCTCCCACTATGAGTTCCAACAATATAGTGTTATGATACAAATGTACTTTTGGTACAAGGACTCCATCTGGAGTACTGCATCCACCTCTGGAGTCTTCAGCACAGGGAAGACATGGGTCTGTTGGAGCAAGTCCAGAAGAGGGTCACAAAGAGTGATCAGAGGCTGGAACAGCCCTCCTATGAGGAAAGGCTGAGAGTTGGGATTGTTCTCCCAAGCCTGGAAAAGAGAGGGCTCTGGGGAGGCCTCATTGCAGCCCTTAAGTACTTAAAGGGGGCTTATAAGAGAGATGAGGACAGAATTTTTAGTAGGGCCTGTAGTGATAGAACAAGGGGTAATGGTTTTAAACTAGATTAGGTTGGATTTAAGGAGGAAATTTTTTATGATCAGCATGGTGAGGCATAGGAACAGGTTGCCCAGAGAAGCTGTGGCTGCCCTGTCCCTGGAAACTTTCAAGGCCAGGTCAGATGGGGCTTTGAGCAACCTAACCTAGCAGAGGCAACCCTACCCATGGCAGGGCGGTTGGACTAGATGGCCTTTAAAGGTCCCTTCCAACACAAACCATTTTATGTTTCTGTGATTCTGTGATTCTGTGATTCTGTGATTCTATGATTCCATGATTCTATGTACTGCCTGCTAAAGCAGAATTCAGTGATGCTTTGAATATATTTTGTTAGCTCCATTATATTAAACAACTCTGTGTATAGCCATACAAACTAATCTTCATTTCCTCAGGTAAGGGATTAGATGTTTGCATTATTTTTACTGGGTAGACTAAGAATTGCCTTATAGCTCTAGCATAACAAGGCCGCTTGAGCTGTATTATTTGCTTATTGTTTATGAACTGTAGTAAGGTCGTCCATCTCACAAAGTGCAAAGCTCTGTCCTGTCCAACTGTAACTTCTCTGTTGAAAGTACACCATCACCCCACATTTGCCTTTTTTTTTTCTGTTTTTCTGGAGCTCAAGGTCATAGGTAGGGAGGAATAATATTTGCTGCTGATTCCCTTTTTTTGGTGGAAGATCACAGGTCACCGGCTTAGTTCCTGCTGTTCTCCAGTGGACAGGTAAGAGTCAGGTGAGGATGCCTAATGTGCAACGGTTCTCCTCTACGTCCTTTACCTCTCCTTTTAATGCAGAACAGGAGGACACATAACTGGGGCATCTTTATCCTCCAAAGAAAAAGAATGCTGTGGCAACTGGAAAAGGTAGAGGAACATGAATTGCATAACAAACCTCTTTGGTTTTGTTTTTTTTTTTTTTGCCAACTTCTCACACAGACAAACAGCCAGCTAGGAAGATAACATGATGCCACTGATGGATAACTGAATGGAAATGGGTAGAAGGGTCTTTAGGACTATTTTTATTAGACATGGTTTTATTCAATGATGTTGCTTTTTGGCTGAACAAATTCTCATTGAGCGCCTTTTTAGCAGTAGGAAAACCTCAGAGTCTTTGGGATTTTGCAGTACTTCTGAAAACATTTAATGTATGAGTGTTATTCAAAGCAGAGTCACAGAAAACACTATGCTATTTTTTTGTTGTGTGCCTTGTTTCAAAAGTAAAAGGCAGATTAATTCTACGTATTAGGATAAAGTCTTTCATATATTATTCTTCAAAGCTCTCTAAGTGTCTATTCTAGGTATACAGCATATAGGTATCTATGTTTTTGTGCACGGAAGAATATATAAAACTGTAAGATGATACTGCATTTATTTTTTATCCAAACATTCACCAGCTTAATTTCTCATTACACTATTTATGTCTTGATTTTTATGTCCATTTTTTGCATAAGAAATGGTACATGGGAGAAAAAAATTCTATTGCCATCAGTTGAACACCAAATTATGCCTGCTTTTTCGCTTGTGGACAAGCTTAAAAAAATAATTCCTTTTTTCAAGTTCTTTTTTTAAGGCAAAAAGAATTAACATTTTTTCTAGCATTGTTCTGTATCCATAACTACAACCTTCAAAAGATGTATCATTTCACAATCTCATCTGCATTGCTAAACAATATTTGAAACAGAACATAGTTCCCTTGATATAAAGTAACAGTATCACCCTCCCCCCCAGCTGTGAGCAGCTTCTTGTTTCTGAAATATTAAAATAATTATTACAGGAACCTAAAAATCTGCTGACTCAGTACTTGATTTGAATGCTGATTGGATCTCTAATGAGCTAGAAGTTCATCTTTGAAAACTGGCTATCTCTGAGGAAAGTAATTAACAAAAAAGATGTAGCTGTACATACATTAGCTAAGTGCAGAACCCTAACTGGATCGATGCTGCAAATGGGGAAGTCTCACGTGTGATAATATCACTGTGCTGCTCTCTGTTTATTTAGAAGTGCAAGGCCTGAGTAGTAAAGTATTTGGATATCATTGACAAGTGACTGTGATCTAGCTTCTAGTGGGGTTGTTCCTAGCCCGTCAAAAAACTACAGTTTTTTGTACCACACGGCAAAAATTGACATGATTAGAGCTCTCTCCGCTCAGCAGAGTGCAGGTTGGAATAACAGTGATACATTAGAGATCAGGTCTGAGATTCGTTTACTGAACTGTGAAGAAAGGTTAGCCTAATGTCTGCTCTACCCTGTGTTATATACAGGTGAGTTTGCTTCAGTTAAAGTAAGAAATTATCCAAATAATCACCCCTTCCTTCAAGACAAACAAATAGCATCTGAAGAAACATCCCTGTCACAAAAGAGCAATCAGTTCCTAGCTTGCTCCCTCTGGAAAAACAGCAAAGCTGCTGAGTATGGGAATAAAATTTTATTTTTTTTTAAATAATGTAGATAGTAGCCTATGCCTAGCCTCCAATTTTCCAGTTTACGCACTTTACATAGGAACCATGTCACTTCTCTAAAATGCAGCCATTTCGGGGCCTGTACGTAGTCCCTATGCTACAGTCCATTAGTTTATCTATTAAATCTCTTCTTTTTGCTCTAGTCATTTTTGTGCACTTCTCTGCATCTTTCCTTTTTCTGCAATTTCCTATTGGTGTTAAGGCAACCAGAAAGAACATAGTTTGAAAAGTGAGGCCATATTGTCAGTTTGTATAACATCATAATATTTTGCCTACTTTTTTTCTTTACCCATTTCTCAATGCAGCCTAAAAGTTTGCTGGCATTTTTAAAACCTTTTACTAAGTGGCTGTGTTCAGTTTAGAACTGCTTATATTTAGTAGCTCAGGATTTTTTTCCTTTCAGTATGTGTTGCCTTGTGAGTTTCTATATCTACTGTTGTATTGGCTAAACACATATGTCCAATCTAAAAAAAAAGGCAGAAAACTTAAAGTGTCTCCTTGAAGTTAGGCAGATGCCTTAAGTAAATGTTTTGGGAATGACTGTTAATCATCTGAATGAGAAAATATGTGTGCATAAATGAAATGCTCATTATTTGTTTTTCACTGTTATACTGTTTACTCCATTGAGGGAGTAAAAAAAATAACTATAAGCTTTAGGCAACCAGTAAAATATCACAAATAACAATTAGTCATATTAGAGTGGTCTCTTGAATCACTTAATAAAATGGAAATTATTAATCCAAACTACATAAAATTATAAGTATTCATTACAGCAGGCAAAACATGGGTTTGATTGCAATTTATTAATTGGGGCTTCTCTAAAATCACAAAAATGCTTCCCAAATAAATTGACAAGTTCTACTTTTACCATTTTCTTATTTGCTTCTTATTTTTCTCATTTGAAGTTTTAGTATCAAATTTAAACATTAGAAGGATAACAGATATAAATTTACAACTAGATGTTCCAAAAATATGTGCTAATTTCCTAAACCTCTGTTTCTTAACTCAGTATAACTATCAGTGCTCATAACTTCTAGAAATCGGGTCTTACATAAATCACATGAACACCACAGAACACTTGGGCCTTTCCAACTTCATAATCTCAACACTGGAAGAAGTCTGGCAGAATCTAGTGAGAAAAGGGTTAGTGTGAAACAGGTGTACTAAAGAAGAAGATTGTTCAATATATTTCACTAATTAAATTATTCCAACACCTGTTTCTCTGAAATGGTTGTGGAAGGTGGATATTCAGACCACACCAGATGGAGGAGGCCGTGTGAACATTAAACTGTGAGAACAATTTTTCTTTCCCTGTTTTAATCACAGGAGATGCAACCTCCGACGTGAAATCAGAATGCAAACGAGCATAGTGAAGCACAACTAAAGTGCAGCAAATCTGAAACCTGAATGTAAAACTGCAAAAAATCAGCACAAGCAGGAAGGTTCTTGACACAGTCAAATAAGTTAGATGTCTCCCTGCAATGCATGAGAGTGTGTTAAATTCTGCCCAGATAGAAATGGTCTGTATAAAGGGGTTAATAGGAGAAAGAAAGCAACGCTGAGCCAGTAGAAGGTGGCACATTCAGAATAAGTCACTCTAAAGCAATAATATAAAGTTCCATAAAAGTAGTAAAAGACATACAGACAGGTTTGTGTGACGAGGTCAGTAAAGAGGAACTTCAAAAGGCACAACATGGGAATGGAAATGAACAGAAATAAAAAAAAATAGAAGACTACCAAGCGGTGAAATCAAAGTCTACCTTAACAGAGGCAAAAAGAAATCATACTAAATGAAAAAGAAATAGAGGTAAAAAACTGTGTAAGAAATAGGGATGTCAGGTAAGGAAAAAGACTAAGGTGCCTATATTTGGATTTGAGAAGCATGACAGAAAATAACTATTGCTAGCAGAATATGGTCAAAGAATGCAGGCAAATATTCAAAATATATGAGAGAAAGTTTCATAGGGACAGAAACAGGGAAATGTCAAGTAACTACAATCTTCTATTTGCACAGCAACCTGCACTGCAATTGCAGCTAAAGCATTCTTGACTTTCTTTTCCAAATCAGTGTGCCTGTGTACGTGCATACGAGTGTGCGACTGCACAAATCACTTAAATGCAGAAAGCAGTGGAGCAGAACAGAGCAGCTGTTTAGAACTGCAGAGCAACGAGACATGGCACTTTAGGACAGGAAGTAAAGGAGAAAACGGTATCCAACTGAAGCTGCAGAAGGGATTTTATGTCAACAGAATGCAATTACCAAAACTGGAGTATTTCCAGGACAATAGAACTAGCATAAGGGGATAATCATTATTGCCTGAAATTGAATATAATAAAGGAATTAGTTAGACAGATAACTTGTTCAGAAAAGGGAACAAGATGAGATGACAAAAGAAATTGGAAAGGGTTGTAAAAGGCATGATCTCCTAACAATAAGAGATTGCAGATATAAGCTAGTTCATACTGAGTAAAGGACATGAATCAGGCACTTTTACAGACCTAAAAATGATTTGATCTTTTATACTCTAAAAAAAGATAGGAATTAGGGCCAAGCCTTTCTTTCTTCACTCATTCCATGAACTATGGATGCATAAGAGAGAAAAACAGCATCTGGCTAATAAAAAAGATCTGATTCTTGCCATAGCTATGAGTAACGCATGGATATGTGATAGTAGATTCAGAGGCAGGATCTCTGCAAAACAACCACAAGCTGTTAAAGTTTGTCATTAGGTCTGGAGACAACCCCTGCTCACATCCTGAATTTCCCTGTGTTCATTCCAAAGAAAGAATACAGAGAGAGAGAGAAAAAAAGAGTTTTAAAAGTTTAAAAGATTAAATAATGCACTATTGCTTTTCTTTGCAACAGAGAAACCAGGGCTGACAAATATAAAAGCCAGAACCAAACCTGAAATGCACAGATCCTTCATGTATCTCATAATTTTATTTCAATAACTTTATCAGCGGGTAAAGTAGAGGTCCAATTTCCCAGCTGCTGTGTCTCTCTGTAGCATCTCCAGTGTTAATTTAATCCAGTTGCGGGCCCAGGCAGGACATTTAGCTATGTGCTTCATTCCACCTGTGCAGGCAGCATTGTAAATGTACCTTTCAATGGAGTATGCGATTAGAAAGGATTGATAATACATGCACAGTTTCACCCTACAATACCAGAAAATAAATGTGATAACATTTGCTTAAGTTGATGAGCTGTGATCTTTCTGAGTCATAACAGAAATCACCCTTTCCTAAGATATTTGTGTTATTTTGCCTTATGTTTTAATTCTTTGAAATCTTAAGTAACATTTATATAAGTCAATTAAAAAAAAGGGGGGGGGGAACAAAAAAGAATGAGGAAGGCAATACAAAGGGCCCTCCATGACACATTTGACTTAATTAAACATAAATCAGCTTGAGCTCACACAGTGTGGCCGTGCTTAACATATCTGACAGAACTGTTTGAGTAAGTGTCTGAGAGGCTTGGCAGAGGAAAAGCTGTGGACATATTTTACCTGGATTTTAGCAAAAGCTTTTGATACAATGACATATAGGAATCTAATCCACCAGTTAATCATTAAATTTATTATGAGGTGAGTTACTTGGCTAGATTAAGCCCTGGAGTGTGAGATGGTTGGGTTTAGGGTAGAAAGATTAGTGGAATTTAGCAAAGAAACAGGTCCTTGTATGGAGATTTAGAAGAGGGAAGAAGCTTGATTTAGGGTGAAATTTCACCTTTCTGCTGGCATATCAGTCTTCTTTCATGGAGGCATTAAAAAATTTCCCTGTGAGCAAAATTAATGAACAAGTCTTGGTTTTTCAGAAGCCATATTTTTTGTCATTTTCAGTAACAAAATATATTTGTATTGAAACAGCTTGTATCTGCCTACAGAGTAATGCTTTTTAAGGGGGGAACAGAAGAAAAATAATAGATTTAAAAATTTTTTTATATTCTTTTGATGGCTTTATTTTTCTGTTACAGTTTTTCACTTTTCTCAGTGGATCTCTCACATAAGACTTTCAGTGGGCATAAATACTGTAGGTGTTATAGTGAGTTTTACCCATCTGTAGAAAAATATACATGAAACTAAGATATTTCCAAACCTATGAGTTTCCAATCTTGGAACATTTATGACTTCATTATGCCAGTGGATGTTCAAGACAGGACTTTGTAGTTTTGCAAGTGTGTATGCTCCGTCAAGTTTAGAGATATGAAAGTGTTTAGAGAGATTTTTACTGCATTATTCTTGCTCCTCACATGTATTTTTAATACCTGCAAAGATCACCACATGTCAATAACATCCTCATCACTTTTATGTCAATAGATTATCCCTCTCTCAATGATATTTGGAGATACAAATGGCATGCCTATGTGTAATCAACATGAATTTCCATGGATTGTCCCATGATTCAGTGAACTATTTCCACCCCTGCTTCTGCTAGATTTCCTTGCTTATTGGCTAGCCAGGTAACACTCTCCTACAGCACAGCTCCTGTGAAGGCTGAGCTGTTCCTTGGTGTCTTCTCACTGACCAGACACGGGACAATTTTTACTTCCTACCTGTATAATTCACATCAGTCACTGGTGGAAATCATAGGCATTGTGAATGGGGTTAGTGTCTTTTGCTTCCTGCATTAATGACATATTCCATGTTCCTCTGGGTTCAGATTCTACCCAGTTTGCCTAAACAAAGTATATCTCACTCATAAGTCTGTGCTTACTACCCATTTTCAGCAATCTACAGTAATTATGTCATGTTATGTCAGTTCCTGGGGTAATGATAAAAAGAGGCTTCAAAAATGGTAAATTCTTTAAATTATCAGTGAAGTGTTTCTTTTTGTATGGAAATGAAACATATTGAAGTGTATTACTTATTCACTGCGCTTTTACACATTAGGTGGTTATGGAGCTATAATAAAGAGAAAAATGAAAATAAAAATTTAGAAATTTGCACAGTATGCTTGAAGATACGAATCAGATTGGATCAAAAATAAAAATCAATTCTGGATCCCTTTCTGACAACCAACCCCCTTCTGCAATTAATTTGCCTTTAATAATATGTCAGCAATTGTTTGCACGTTGCAGGATGTGGTTACCACTGAAAATTTTGTTCGTTCCAAAATACAGGTGTGGTTGAATCCTGCTAACACCAAAGCACTTGTTTTCTATTTTTCAGTTGCCTTAAGACTGATAGGCTAGGGAAAAAAACCAAAACATGCAAACTCTGAATGAACAAGTATGACTCACATCACTCTCTGCCACCTGCTGAAGATGGCCACTGACATTAACGCTGAAGGGATCAGGTACTACATCTGGGCATACTGTCCTGCATAAGCTCAGCCCTGGGTCTTGTAATGGTCCTGCTTATGCAATGGGATTTATTCTGCACTTATGTGTTGTAAGCATAACTCCTGCAGGAGAAACACTTTCTGATAGCAGGTCTTGGCAGAAAAGTCACCTCTCACTCACCCGTAGAATTATTAAACAAGTCCTCAGTCTTACTTATTTATTGCTGACACCCACAGTTCTCCTTCTTCCTGTTTCTTGACTGGCAAATAGACCTTTCTACAGAACATGAGCCTTGCAATTCTTTTTAGTGTGGAAGCACATATGTTTTATTCAGTTCTTATATCTTTGCCCAGAGCACAAAGCAAGTCCTTAATAATTTAGTCTTACAGATGACTCAGAATCATCACATCCCAGGCTTACCCTTAAACCAAAGCTATTCATGGTCTGAACTTAGTATTAGAGCTTTTAAATTCATGACTTTGGGAGCAGACAGTACTTATAAAAGCACATCGTATATATTTTTTGTGCTAAATGTCAAACTATTAAGGTTTATATTTCCTAACTTTTCCAAAGATTAGGGGAAACACAACTTAGTTGCTGTACTTCACAGAGCTGAGAAAGCCTGAGAATATTTTTTTGTGATTCAGCCTCTCTGCTGCAGCCTTCCTAATGCTGCAAGAAAATGACTTCAAAGTACTCTTTTGACAGTCAGTCTTGGATACACAGCAATTACTGTCATGCATTTTGTGCAATCAACCTATAGCGCTTAGATATATAGTCCTTACTATGGGGGTCTAGGAGTCAGCCTCACAGTTTCATCAGAAAGGATCACTCCTTAAGAGCTGCTCTGCCAGAAAGATCTTCGAATGGATAATTCATTCTCTTACGGCATAAATCTCTAATCATAATAAATTTTGCAGTCATTAGGGAAATGCATAAAAATCATAGTGCTCAAAATGTGCAACTTTTTCAAATGAGCGACATATCTCTCAACTGAGTGACATATCTTTTTCACCTGATCCCCAGTAGTGATCTGTTTATGCTGCAAAGCCTGAAGAATATTTTTTTTTCTACCACATGTACATGCAGACGTTACTCTCATCATGTGACCTTCTAAACATTTTTAGAAATATCCTGAAGTGTTCACTTAGTGTCCTCAGATTAAATATAATTAATAATTATAATTATTAATAATTCAACACTCTGCAAGTGTTAACAAGTGAATGAGTTCTACAGGTCAATAATGTGTCTGATTTAAAACTGGGAAAAATCCTATTAGAGAATAAGTAGTCAGTTTGACGGCAAATTCCTGGTAGATTACGGGTATTGTTTCTGATTTGCTTTTTATCTTGACATGCCTTGTGGATGAACTGTAGCAAGATTACAATCATGATCATTCACCAGAGCCTGAATCTTTGGTGAACAGCTAACTTTAGCTTTATATATTCATATGCTGGAAAAAATCAATCCTGTTTAATCCTTCCGTTGCATACTAACAAGTCTTCTCAAGGTACCTTATGTGTTTTTATATCAGTGCAAGTTCACAGGATCAAAACTAAATGATTAAAAAAATCTATTTCAAAATTAAACTCCTGTTTAGCTTGTCACTGTATGAACTAAGGTGGATGTTTGTTCTGCATAACAGTAGGAGGTCCTATGTAATCATAGCTGAAGTAAAGGAGAAATACAAAGAGAGAGGTTGCTTTTTTCAAGCCATCCTCCTCTGTTTGCATATGTGTGAAACAACCATATTTGTATAGAAGCAACTAATGAAGGGCTTTTAGCAGATATGACAGCATTCATAAAATGTCTAATGGAAGCATGAGAGAATATAGGCAGGCACTGGAGTATGCAGTTTTGGCTGTGCATTTGACTGATACGGCTCAAACACCTGGGGCTAGAGCAAGCCTGGATTTTTTTGCTTGGCTGGTAATGGCTGAACCTTGTTTTGTCAGTACACTTCTGCCTACAGTCTGGCAAGAGTCTTCAGAACATGATGTCTCGTTTCACTGCCACAAGTTCAACTTTTCTCCTGTTGTATAAGATTTTGTGTCACAAAGTGGTGAAAGTGATTATTTGTTTTGAAATCCAGGAACCATTTATGACTTAAGTCTTGCACAGGATTTTGGTTCTTAGCAGGGGGATTTGATTGTGGTTCAGCAGACACCATTAGACTAATTAGAGCTTTTATTCGGACAGAACAAAGTCAAAAAACCACAATAAGGCTACCTTTCAATCAGGTCAGGCTGAGAGGCAAAGGATGGCTGAATGAACAGAACTAGAATCATCCAATCCCTTGTTCTTCTTCAGTAGGGAAACAGTCACAGATATGTCACAGGATGCGGCCTGTACTCAGCAGGTATTCTAAAGAAGAAAACCTGTAAATATACACTATTTAGTCAGGTTCTGCACGTCAAAGCATCCTGTGGTTCAGGAACAATAATTCAAGCTGATCAGTGAGTTACTTAATATACATACATTAAGGTGATGTTAAAGATAACCCCCCAATATGCACATACTGCTTTGCTAACAGCATGCTTTGGCCACTAACTAAAATTGGTTTTGAGTTGCTTTTAGGTGGTGTAGCCCAGAGTTAATCTTATCTGACATCAGACGAATTCACTGGTAGGATCCTTGCAGATTTGTCAGAACCTCAACATGATAATCAGGGATGTAAGGTGCTGTCTGTGCTGTTCATATTCATCCAAGCGTGGAGGTGTGGAGTATGATAACCAAGCATTACTCACACAAATACACCATGCCACTCAGAGCCATTTTTTTGTTGAAGCTTGGTCTGATGAATAAATGGTAACTAAATACCGTGCAATGACTACCCTTATATCTAGGTTGCATGGAAATAACAAGAAGAAATTACCTAGGTCTTTTATTAAATCTTTGCTTATTGATCTCAAAGCAGCTCATAAATTCAGTTTCATTTTATTAGCTCAGTTTCACAGTGATGAAGCACAGTTTCATGCAACCCCACTACTATTTCTTGTTCCTTGTGTAGTACTAGATGTGTCACTGTGTTTACTTTACAGAAGGCAAACCCAAGCTAATACCATGCTGTCTGAGGGTCTAATACCTTTATCTTATCATTGCTGTTGTATCCTTAGACTATGCTTGCTACCACATGCCATACAAGCACTAAGTAACAGAGGTCTGCTCTTCTAAAGATCTGAGATTTAAAGAGATCTTTATAAAACACAACCGAGAATAGTTAGTAGGTACACTGCGTCTTTGCCAAGACAAGAACCTAGATCAAACATCTCCTTTCCTGTGTACAGAAACGTAAATATCTTTTGTGAGAACATAATTTTCAATAAGATGTATGTATGTCTCTTAAAATACAGTCAATCAAAATATATCTTGAGGTGATGCCAGCAGAAGATTGAGTGACAAAAAGCCTGATTTTCTTCCTGTGGCCTTTCCAGGAGGAAAAGCCAAACCAAGAGCTTAAACGAATATCTTCAAATTAGCATATCACTGTTAGCATTCATTTTCTTTACAGTTTCTTACAATAATCTTGTAGACAACAGTTTATATTTTTAGAGGAAAAGTTAAATAAGCTTTCTGTGTACCAGATTAGAACTGGAATTAGCATATTTGTTGGTTATCCCTGGAAAATTGAGATCAAACATTGACTTAGACCAAAAATCAAATCGGGCTTGGTGGTAAAGTTTAAAGCATGATCTAATGAGGTCATTTCAGATTAAGATAACAAAATTCATCACTGTATAAGATTTCCTCAGTAAGTTCTAGTTATTCAGGAGACTGATTACTTTCTGTGACTTTTGGATCTCCTTCAGATGTTAGAAGTACAATTTAGTTGCCTAGTGCAAGGTGTAGATATAGTAGGGTATCCTCATCTAGGATTTGATCCCTGTTCATTGTAGCCAATGAATACTTGATGTGCGCCTGTAAAAAGAAGAGGTTGGACCTGGAAAACCTTATATTTTTGCTGGCAAGTCTTAATTTCTACAGATGAAACAGCAAAACAGCAAAGGTAATGACACAAAGCAGCTGGCTGCTTCTGCTACCTCTAGTTCAAGTTGGAGCTGCTATCAGAGTTGTTATTTTTTGTGAATACTAAACTTGTCTTTGTAAGATGTAAGAACTGACTGAAACTCCCAAAGAGACAATTTTTCCTGCTAGCTCTCACCCTTGTTCTTGCCATGTGGACTAAGATTTTTTTAATTTATCCGGAGTGAAGGGCTGCTGCCATTCATCATTCCATTTGTATTCTTTTTCTTTCCTCTTCTTTTTTTTTTTTTTTTTTTTTTTTTTTTTGGCGGGGGGGGAAGCTAAACAAATAACCTTGCACTTATGGGTGGGGGGGAAGACACTGCAGTTTGCTATTATACCGCTTGGTCCCTGCTTTCTAACAACACAATGTGTTGACTTATTTGTATGTCTTTCAGAATATACATTATAACAACAGTCTGAAATTCTTACATACATCAAAGCATACAGCTACACATCCTGTAGGGGAAAAATTTCACTGCCAACTGTGATGTGGATGTTCCTGCTTGTGTATATGCGTATGTGTGTGAAGTTGAGACTTTTCAGAATTGTTTAGATGTTTATAGTTATTATTGTGTATTTACTTACCCTTACCCACTTATTCTTACTTACACCCAAATGGATGTATGGATAATTGGATATGCACCTGCTTATAATCACATACTGACACCTGAATTAGATGGAGAGTCAAGGAGCATGTAAATGGAGAAATACAGCTGGTCTTTACAATATGTACTTGAAAAAAAAATCAGTGATCTCACTCAAGTAATTTTTAGTCCATTTTACCTTGAACCAATAAAATTTATAGTACCCAAACATTAAGTATCTGAACACTTAGAGTTTATTAAGCAATATGAAACAAACCTGAGAATAACTGAATTCTGACAAACCTTAGGAAATTATAGCTGTTGCTTAAAGAAGGGATAGTTTAAATAAATAAATGATCCTTTTTAGATGGTTTCCAAACTTAAACTCAGTTTCCTTTTCTTTCTTTCCTTCTTTCTTTCTTTCTTTCTCTTTCTTTCTCTTTCTCTTTCTTTCTTTCTTTCTTTCTTTCTTTCTTTCTTTCTTTCTTTCTTTCTTTCTTTCTTTCTTTCTTTCTTTCTTTCTTTCTTTCTTTCTTTCTTTCTTTCTTTCTTTCTTTCTTTCTTTCTTTCTTTCTTTCTTTCTTTCTTTCTTTCTTTCTTTCTTTCTTTCTTTCTTTCTTTCTTTCTTTCTTTCTTCTTGGAATGTATTTTATCGTCTGTCAGTTTTGCCCTATGATATGTCCTCTTAAATTGGATCTGTAAGCCCTTCATAAAGTTTAATAAATCTTCAGCATTTCACCCTAAGGAAATTATATTAAAAACCTTCAAATGTGAAGTTGGGCCCGCAGACACACAGCACTGGGAATTATATCACCATAATCAGCTTGTAATGAAAGCCTCTGTCGCTGTTCTCTCCCAATCATAATCTGCCTGTCTTTATGAAAAAAGGGGGGTTTGTCTGGGTTCATCTGCAAGCTTTAATTGGAAGATGTCTTCATTTCATTCCATCCTACTGGGATAATAACTCAGCCCCATGTTTAAACACAGGCCCTTGCCGCTGATATTTTTTCATTTAGTAAAGCATGTCTCTTTAAATGATTTAGCAAATCACCATGAATGCCAAGGCGGGATGATTGGCAGCTCATTGCTGGTGCACCATTTGCATGACATTTGTTCTTCAGCCCGGAAAGCTGCGGCAGGTAAACAAGCAGGCCCTGTACCGACTCCCTGTGAGTCCTTCCCTGTTTATTTTCTCATAATCAAATGACATTTATGGAGAGGCAAATGCAGCTGCACATATATGGAGAAAAAATGCAATCAGACCAAACATGATGACTTCATTCAGGTGATATTTTGATTAGAGAAAGGACATTTTTATGGCATAGGGTTTCTTGCAAGTGAAGTCAGTCAAATTCCATTTTACATTCTCTATTTTTTAATATAAATGTTAGGTTCAAATAATGGCACTGACAGTGTTTCAATGCAATATGTGCAAATTTCTTAAAACTGTAGGGATTCTATTCTGCACCCTTCTGAGTAAATTTTTTTTTTTTTACGGGAAAATCTCTCCCTATATGAAGCTGTTCCATTGTGTCACTGTAGCTTTTTCCTAAAAGAGATTTCAGAGAGGAAGGTTATTTCTGAAGTTAAACATTTTAAACTTATTTCCTAGCATATCATGGTGTCAAGAGACTTGGCAGAGAACAAATTGAAAGATGAAAAAATGTATGTAATATACAACATATATATTGCATCATACAGTGCTTGTACAGCAACCGATAGCATCCTGCTGCTACAGAAGTTTCACTTCTATTTCAAAGGGCTTTGAAAACAGAAATAAAAAATGGCAATTATTGAGCATGGAAGGGGGGTACTGTGAGGGGGATGCAGCTACCTTGAGTGGCTACACTCTGGTTTTTAGTTCTTCTTAAGGAAGTATATCCTCCTCCATTTGCTGAAGGAGGCAGACCTCGGTATTTGTCATGTTGTCTGAAGAAGATTTTAAGTGAGAGAAACCGTGAAATTTGGAAAAGTCTTCTGTTGCTGTGTAAAAGAGGGGAAGCAGAATCATATGGTCCCCACACAACTTGACCCAGAAAAGTTGAGAGTAGAAGGCAGAATTTTTTTAGCCACCAGTCTTTTTTGAAACAGTACTTAAATAGCAGAATGCATAGGTAAGTGTACACTGAGGGAAGTATAAATGGGACTGTAGCACTAGTTAGTTGATTAATAGGTTGTTAATTGTTTGAAAATCTACTGATGAGTGTCCCACGTGGGGGTTATCCATGTTGCAAAAATTTGGCCATAGAATAGGAGAAAAATTTGCTTTGGCAGAGAGGAGAACAAATATGTTCCATAGAACTGTCTTCATCTCATCTTTTCCCAGAAGAAATTCTACTCATATATTTTTGTGCCGGCTCTTTCTCCAGTTCTTTGGAAAGACACACTCTTCCAACCCTAAAACAACACGGATGTATTGCTATTTCAATATTCAGAGCTTCATCTCCCCAGAGTGACTGTCATTTACTGCATCAGTCTTAGGTAGTCTGTGGACAAACTCCAAAATCAGACTTGCTAGTGTAACACTGTGCTCATGGTCCTCATGCAGAGCAGGGGACAACTGCTTTGGCACTTGCTGTATTTTCGAGTGTCTCAGGCTTATGAGTTCCTATAAAGAACAACTGAGTTCAGTGTGAGAAAACACAATATACAGAGTGCAGCCTGAACACGAAAAGAATCACTAATGTGGCTCAAGAAATTGCCGGACCAGGTAACCAGTGGAGAACTGAAATAACAATTGTACAGAGGTAATTGGCCCTGCAATTGGAGCTGAGCTGAGAGAGAGGAATGGGAAATATTGCCTCTCTACTTTGTAGCTGGGAAACTGTGAGGGGAAAGAGGGCAGGAATATATAGAGAAGCAGATGTGACAATAAAACTGATGGATCAGGGAGTCATTTGGAGAGTCTGGCTCTGTCCTACCTAGTGCTTAGAAGATAATTCTGTCTCAGCATTTGGGAGGATAAGGGTGAGGAGACTCACTGCTTGAAGGGGATGTGTCTTGGGACATCACATGTCCTGCATCTCCAGTTGCTGCCCAAAGGAGACTGCAAAATCAGAGAGTGGGGAGGGTCAGAAAAAATAATTAGAATTGTCAGTACTTGCTAGCTATAGTCATTTGAAGTCAGAGAATGTAGCCTAACAAGTGAGACTCACAGGGACCTGGGAAAACAAGGCTCTTCTTGCCTGGTCTTCCTCATCTATGCATTGAGATAAGTTACCGTGTTTCCAAAAGTGTTAGATAACATGCTATTTTGAAAATCCTAAAATAGGAGTTGGTGCATCATTAGATCTTTTAAAAATCTCACTCTTACTAAGGGATCCTTTAGAAAACATAACACAGCTGTCTATTCTTCCTCTTTTTATCATTCTGATTATGAATTTCAGGCAGAAAAAGATCCCCTTGGTTTGTGTAGCTATTACCAAATTAAGGTAGAGGTTGTCTAATTTACTTCTACTTGCTTTACTAGAATCTTGATGGTGCACATGATTTTAATTGCTAATACTTTCTTCCTTCTTAATTCATTACTCTAAGCAGAATCATGTGAATAGTTGTGAAAAGAGATTCATCTGAAATAAGGATAAGAGCCTACAAATTACTACTGCTTAAGGATATTTTCAAGCTATGGAAATCTGAAGGCACTTTACAAAATTAGTAAGCTTAAAGTAAAAATTCCACCCCCACAGCCTCTTTATGCCACTTCACCCCATACAGGTGCCAGGAAAAATAATTTCTGGAAAAACCTCTGAATACAAGAAATCTGTCCAGCAGTTCTCAATGTGACCCTTCATGACTTCAGTACAAGGGTCAGAAGGATACTACAAAAACTGTTCAAGTTACCCTTTTTTATTAGCCTGGACTGTGATGAGCAGAAAAGGTCTTGCAGGCAGCTGAGTAAGCATCAACTTGGTGTTTGACAAGACTGACAAGACAGTCTCCACAGAGCTGTTTTACTCATAGCGTGAATCCACTTTGCCTTCTCAGGTTGAACTCTAGAAAGCATCAAAAGTCATTATCATCTTTGCTTGCTATGTGAATGAAAGCTTTGTTCTCACAGATATTTGGAAAATGGCTGCTGCTTGTAACTATTTCTCCATTCACACGTGCACAAGGTCTAGTATTTGCTATTTAAAAAGTACATTGCTTGGCCAGGGAAGGGAAGGGAAAAATACTTTTAACTTAAGGGATATACCCAGTGGCATTAGTAAAGAATAAATAAAAATTCAACAGTGTGCAGACGCCCCGTATTTTTAGTCCTGTTTGTTCACACTACGCAGCAAATAAACATTCAGAAGTCACTCATTAGCTAGAAAGTTGGGAGCTAAATGTATGTTGCTCAGTAACTGCTGGAAATTATTTGACCGCTTCCTGTAGGAAGAATGCACATCCTGAGCCACTGCCAGGGTGAAGCGTCTGTGAGGCTGTATAGAACTGTCCATGTATAATTTTGGATCAAATTCAAACATCTTCCAAAGATTAGGGGTAATTGGATTAGAAAATCTGTTTTCAGTTCTCCTTAGATGGTAACAATAATGTCCAGACTTGCGCAAAATTTCTCTGGAGCAGGAGGCAGGGGGAAGGGGAGGAGGCAAAGAAGGTCAAGGGGAAAGGGATAGAGGAAGAGAAAAAAGGAAAGGGGAGGGGGAGAAGGAGAAGGAGGAATGGGGATAAGAGAAGGGGGAAGACAGATAGCAAGGGGAAAGAGGAAGTAGAAATGGGAATAAGAATGGGAAAAGGAAAGGGAAAGGAAAAGGGAAAAGGTTCCTCAAACCTCATATTCTATTTCCTGCTTGTCTCTAATGAGAACAGGATTGTCCTCTGCCAGTTTTATGAGGAACAGTAAAAAACATACCCTTCTTTAAGCTTTGTTAAATCTTCTGTCTCCCAGAGACTTTAAAAACCAGCACCGCAAACTGAATTTTAAAGAAGGTTCTTTAAAGAAACTGATTCATAAAGAAGTAACTTTAAAAAATTTTAATAATTCATTTAAAAAATCTTATTGAACTAGGTTACTGTTCTTTGCAGCTGGAAATCTTTTCATTCAAGGAATCCATTTTCTCCCAAAATCTATGTATTAGAATAATTTTCAGTGTCTCTAAATGTGGTTAAAACAGTGTCGTCAGAGTTCTGTGTAAGCTGATTTGTATGAATTTTCACTGAGTGTAAAAAGAAGACAACCTCTCACAACATAAGGAACTGAAACAATACAAGTATATCTGTACTGCCAGATATTATTGTAAAAGATATGAAAGTGGGATTTAATAATCAGATATTTCTGCTTTAAATATAAAAATTCCCAGTAATGGATTTTCTCCTTTTCAAATTTTTTTAACAATGATTGCATTCTCAGCATGAAATTTTGTATTCTACAGGAAATCTTGGCTTCTAAATGTTTTCAGATTAAAAAAATATGATTCACTAGTCATGTTTTTTGAAAGCAGTGGATGACCATGCACAAACAGGAAAGGGATGGCAAGCAAAAATTTTAGAAGCATCATTATTTCTTTCGGAAAGATATTTGAAAGAAAGGAGTTTGATAATGCTATCATGTAGAAAGAGTTCATTGGGTCCAGTTTCAGCTGGAATTCTTTGAATATTCTAATTGGCTAAAAATCACGCTGAAATAAAAAATATTCATAGTGTGCAAACAATTCATATTCTTTTGATAGAGTTGTTAGATGCATGTCAAGTATTCTACAGAGTACAAGCTCATATATCCTTTTTAACTTATCATGGTATAATTTGAACACAAGACAGAGAGTCAAGGAGATTGGCAGTGGCACTGTCTGGTCTGATCTGTTCGTAGCAAATAAAGCTGCTCAGGGATGTTTTACTGAAATATTTTTTAATTGAAAAAAAATTATAGACAAAAGATTCATCATTTTTCATGCATTTTTAACAAAACTTTGTCTGAAATGTAAGAAATAGACTTTGGCAGGATAATACTTCAAAAGCATACCACAGGATGTCTAGTAATGGCATAGGCTAAAATGCAGAAAATTCTGATACTAGTCACCACATCTTAGGTGGGTACTTTAAGCCGTTTCTTCTTGTGAGGTGTGTTTCTCTCGGCTTCTTATAATGGAGTTATTCCACTTGCCTAACTAACTAAAGATTGAAAGAAGAAAGGACTTATTTCTTCTGTCATTTCTCCACCAACATGCTTTATAGTCAATCTTCCTGTCATCCCCCCACCCCCCCCTTTGGTCCTATGGTTATTCATTTATACAAATTAAAAGAGTTTCAATAGAGAAGTGTGAGGACCCTCCATTTCATGCCACATCCATAACACCAAAAGACTCATGCCAGATCATGCAGCTGAATTTGGGTAGCTGATGTTGAAGAACTTGGATAGTCAGAGGCAAAGCAGGGCCTGGGATCGAAGCCTCCAGAGTGAGCTATGGGCTGATGGGTGGGTTCACCTCCTCTCGTACCCTGAAAAGTCTGGGTTTCTCTAGCTAATGAGCAAGAAAATGTTTGATACCCCTCCACTGCAGCAGTCTGGAATATGTCAGAGATCTTTCTTCCTGGTGAGATGTGATTGACCCTCTCTTGTTACAAATCAACCTGGTGTGAAATGGAATGCATAACCTTTGCTCAGTCATTTATTTATTTCTTCACTACATCTTGAGCCACAGTTAGCCCATCCATTCTGTCATATTCATTCAGGATGAATATTTAGAAGAACCTGGGAGTTCTGGTGGACAACAAGCTGACCATGAGCCAGCAATGTGCCCTTGTGGCCAAGAAGGCCAATGATATTCTGGGCTGCATTAAAAGGAGTGTAGCCAGCAGGTTGAGGGAAGGTTATCCTCCCCCTCTGCTCTGCCTTAATAAGACCTCATTTGGAGTACTGCATCCAGTTCTGGGTCCCCCAGCTTAAGAGGGATGCAGAACTACTTGAGCAAGTCCAGCAGAGAGCTACCAAAGTGATCAGGGGACTGGAGCATCTCCCTTATGAGGAAAGGCTGAGAGACCTGGGTTTGTTCAGCCTGGAGAAGAGAAGACTGAGCAGGGATCTAATCAATGCTTATAAATATCTAAAGGGAGGGTGTCAGGACGATGGGACTAGGCTTTTTTCAATACTGCCCAATGACAGGACAAGGGGCAATGGGCACAAGTTGGAACACAGGAAATTCCACCTCAGTATGAGAAAAAACTTCTCTCCTGTGAGGGTGCCAGAGCAGTGGAACAGGCTACCCAGGGAGGTTGTGGAGTCTCCTTCCCTGGAGACGTTCAAAACCCACCTCGATGTGTTCATGTGCCCCCTGCTCTAGGTGTGCCTGCTCAAGCAGGGGGGGGGGGACTGTTGCTGTACGCTTCTAGAGGAGAACTTATCTTGGGCCGCATATCTCTGGGACACAGGGCTCTACCCACCCTGGGGACAGTGATGCACAGACATCAATATGATGGATACAAAATGTCCGTTTATTTAGCTGCGTCACACGCTTATATAGCTCTTGCGGTTCCTGTTCCTGCCACTCCTATGGGGAGGAGTCTATCTTTCCGTCACATCCCGTGATCTTCCGGTCACCGATCCCTGTCTATTCCCCTACAGTGGACAAGATGACCTCAAGAGGTTCCTTCCAAGCCCTACCATTCTGTGATTTGTGAATATATGCTTCACTGTAGACTCACTCACTTTATTGCTCATGTTTAAAACCATTGTGCAGATATTATACCCTACATATGTAGAGAGGCAAAATCAAACAGGGAAGCCTGGTTTGTGTTACCTCCTGACTAAGAAAACTGTGTTGGAATCACTTTAGTCTCTCTGTCTCCATTTGAATCACTGTAACCGTGTTCAGACAGAGAAGATAAAGAGGAATAGGGAAGCACTTCTTATTGCCAGAACCAGATTGAATAAACAAGTTAATTCAAAATATGGGGAATAAGGAAATAAAATTTGTAATAAAGCTGTATATAGAAAAAGAAACCTTTAAATTCTGGAGTGAGAAGAAGTAAAGACAGAAAGGGCCAAAATGAAAAGCTTCCAAGAGGATAGAGGGCAACTCACAGCAACTGAGCTGGATTTTATTAGACAATATACATATCATTAGGCAATTATTTATTAAATATTATAGTTGTTCATGACACGTCTTAGACAAAGAGAAGATAATGAGTTTGTTCTGCACTAAATTAAATCAATGGTAAAACTTCAAACAAACATCAGAGGGAACAGCAACATTGTCTTTGTGTCTCTCTGAAGGATGTTCACCATGAAATTTATCCCACAGCATCAAAACCTCATTTTCTTATTCAGTTTTGGAGAGCTCAGGTCCCACCAAAAAAAGCTCTGAGAAGCACATGAGGACTGCATGGACATAATTCGTCACCATGACCAAGGCAATTCTCTTCAGGGTTTTGGAAGACACAACTTATTCATTTCTTTAAAGTACCGACAGCTGGGAGTGATAGCACAGCAATAATAAATTGAGAAAATAATGGTCATGAGCAGTCCAGTAACTTTTTAAAAGGATCTTGTGTAAATTATGATTTCAACTCTGAATTTTTTACTAGTTTTGGGAACAAAGTTTTAACTCTTCTGGACATTTCCTAGAAGTGTCACATCTATAGATAGAAGAGTCTGAATTATAAAACAGAATTAATTCAAAAAGCATTCTGTTCAGCTTCTGAATAAATGAAGGCTAAGATCAAATAATAAATATTGCCTCAGCAGTAATACAACAAAAGAGAGAAGTACACCATCACAGGCAAGCATGTTCAAGCTGGTTGACATCTCTGGGCTTCCAAACACCTTGTGGTTACCAGCTTAGACAATTACCACAGCAGCACTGGGTTTGGCAGCTGTAACTACACTGTGTTTTTCCAGGGTGCTGTTTGAATACCTGGGCCATGTAAGCCATGACACATGGGCCCTGGTCAAAATATTGCACCTGAGCAGGGTCCTCGGAATCCTCACCTCCCCCAGCACAGAGCAGCCTGCACCGGCTCCCAGAGGAGGCTGTCTGCCCCCAGCCAGCCAGCTGGCTCCCCTGGGCTACATATTGACAGTGGCTTGCCTAGGGTCCTGGCCCCTGGGCATGATAGGCAAGGACTTAGAAAATGGCAGCACAGATATAAGCAGGAGGATGCCTGGAAAGGATTTATAAACAGCTGATTGAGAGAAGGAAAGGGAAAGGTTGCTGGAACAAGGGGTAGGGAGGACAATAAAGGAGGAGAGACAAAGTTTGTAGAGGAATATGGATGTGGCAGTTGTACCATCTGATCATAATTAGATACTGCTATATGGTAAATTCATTGTTGTAAATACCTGTGCTTATGCAGTCTCAGTAGTAATCTGTTGCTTCATGGTGATTGCCTATCCCCAGAGGTAGCCATAGCATGAAGCAGCTGGGCAGCAATGGCAGCTTATCTCCATAAATAAGCAATCAATACTGATGAAGAGGTCTGCTGATCAGAGGTATAATTTGCTCCTACATACCCACAGCTGATGGATAGTGACAGCTTGCTCCAAGTAGTAATTAGTCACTGCCTTGAGCTAGACAACACTGATCCCACCAACAGAAATTTGCTCCTGATGGTAAGAATTAAATACTAGAGCCTGAAATTTCCTGGACTTCAATGCTTTCTGGATGTGTCCTCCTTCCTGAGCACCCACCGAATGCCTCAGTAACTTGCCGATGGCATTGATTTGCCTGGGCTTTCTGGCTGCCTGGCAGATACATTTAAGCTAACCTGTGCGACTCTGCTGTGAAATGGACTGGAAGCACTTGCGCAGTTAGTTACTAGGTAACAGCTGAGAGGAAGCAAGGATCAGCTTCCCATATTGTTTCCCTATGCAAGTCATCTGGGTAAAAGGTCCGGGCCATTCCCAAGAAAGCTGATTTAAGTCTTCAGGTCTGAGTGCTGGTATACTTCATTGGCAACTGTAATTATCCTCTGCTCAAGCTCCCAGTTATCATTTTAGTTTCAAGAGCATTTGCTGTATGGATGCTTGGAGTAGTAAGCCTTAAATTTCAGCTCACTGGCATATTGTGGTCGTGCAAACATGCCTGAGCATTTGTCCTGAAATTCCCCCTGCTCAGACCAATAACTCCTTTTAATTTCAGCATTTTAATTCAACAGTTACAGCAGCCCACCCCAACCTCACCTCAGAGACAAAGCCAGTTGCACATGCCATCTAAACTGTAAGTCCACACACCAGGTCTCTTTCCCTGCAATATTTTTATCGTGATTGTCTTAATGACACAGACCACTGGTTCATACAACTTTATGTATTCCAACTCTGTACAGTGTTAATTTATATTAATGGAAAAAAGGTATGAGTTCTGTTAAATAAAAATTTGGTTCTGTAAGCTTACACTTCTTACTTTAAAATTCATCTCTGCCTAAAGGGGGGAAATGTTTCACTGATTTGCTTGTTTTATAGGAAAATGACATTATGCAACAGAATTTGTCCTGCAGGACTAGAAGAATTTTGAAGTGCTGAGGCTGTAACTTCTCTATGGTGATTCCAGAGTGAAACTGTGGCTGGTTACTTTCAGCCAGGACTTTGATATTGTTTTCTATTGACTAGAATATAAAATGAAAAGAAGAAATTTAAAAATTATTGAGTAGACTGCTCTAATGCTGTTGATTCCAATCATCATGAGATGATATAAAATGGAGTACTAATGAATCAGTTTGTTTATTAATGCAAGATTAATTGAAATAATTTGAGATTTACTAGCTGCCCCTTTGGCTCAATTGAAAAAAAAAAAAGTATGGTGGCCTGTGGGAGATTTTAAATAACTCAATCTCTACACAGTTTTCATTATTTCCCCTGTTCTTGCCACAGTGGTGACCCCTTACTACCATGTGTCTTTCTTTTCTGGTATATTGTGCTACACAGGCACCCCCTTTCATAGGAGGTTTGTCAGGCTGTGAAAAAGAAGTTACATTAATTTCCAGTGTAGTTAATGTCCTTTGGCAGACAGGGAAATGGCATCTCTACTTTCCTCTTCAGCTGCCCATGTGATAGTCTATCTCCATTTGGTTCTTACCCAGAGACTAGGTGAAACCTTGCTTGCTCGTGTTGGAGCAATTACGGGGTGGTTTGATTACCCTGGCTACCAAAGGTTCAGGGTAGAAACAGGAACCCTCCCTTCAGTTCTCTGGCACAAGGTGGTGTCATGTAGGTTCATGTGTCATTTCCTAAAGAGGAGTGTTCTGGTGAATTCCTAAATCTTCTGCTCTTTCTTATCAAGCATTTTCCAGCCTGCCGGTGCTGATACTGGTGAAAATATCTTGGTCACATTTGTAACCTGCATCACCATATCTGAGTAATTTTGGCTGTGGTTCGATTAGGATCAAGGGTTTCTGACACCCAACACTGCTCAGTAGGCATGCAAGTTTCCTCTTGAATTCAATTGGTTCTTAATTTTTATAGCAATCATATAAATAGAAATGACAGTTGGTTCAGTACTAGGCTTCTTTCAGAAAAATAATACACAGCTTTTGTCTTCTTGTGTAATATAATGTCCCAGTGAGCATTTTCCTACTTCTTTTCTGCCTTGCTGCCTGGATTTCATTTCTTATTCTCTCTGCATCTCATATTACTGTAAACAGGACAAGATGCCTTGCCACTTAATGAAAATGTGAACAATTTTGACCAGAGGG
The DNA here is from genome assembly GCF_963921805.1 of Phalacrocorax carbo. Taxonomy (NCBI): domain Eukaryota; kingdom Metazoa; phylum Chordata; class Aves; order Suliformes; family Phalacrocoracidae; genus Phalacrocorax; species Phalacrocorax carbo. The sequence goes on from NC_087548.1 coordinate 42,053,532, forward strand.
AATTTTGGAGAGGTTTGAAGTTAGATGGTAATGTTCATTTTACAGAGCATCTCTGTGCTCTCTTTTAAAAGAGCGAAGTAGCTAATGTGCTGTGGAGAACACAGCATTCTGCTTTGATAAACCCATTCTCTGGGAAAAAAAGTGGGGAAAAAAGTACCCACATGGCTCTTTAGCACATCAAGAATCAGAAGAATGCCAAGAATGATGAAGGCACTATGACACAGAGGTCGGTGTCGTCTTAACCCAGCACTGTAGACATAACTTAGACGCATGCTGGATGTCAAGCAGGAAGGAATGCTGTTATGTTGGCAGGAGTGCTTATTATGTTCACTTCATATATTTTTTTTAATCTGTTCTGCAGATGTAATCTGTGGCAATGGCTTGACTAAATACTAGCACGCTGTTGAGAGAAATGTACAAAATATGTTCTTAAACTGAACAGCCATATTGGGTTGATTTTGCTATTATGGAGGTAAAGAGCTAGAGCAAGTTAGGTTATGAGAATGCGTCGGTTGCTCTGTGAGATGACAGTGAAGGTAGAAATGCTAGGCTGCTTCTCAGACAAAATAATCTCAAAGTTAGTGAAGCTACTGATATGTCTAACCCTAGTACAACACCCCTCAGTGTAAAACCAACCCCCAAAAAACACCCCTGTATCTGCCCATCACAGAAACTATGTCTACACAGACATGCCAAACAGCTTTTCAATTTTCAAGCAGGGTTTATTTGCATCCTGTTGTGGATTAGCTGCCAACTCAGCCCCACACAGCCACTCTCTCACTCCCGCACTGGCAGGACGCAGGAGAGAATCAGAAGGGTAAAGCTTGTGGGTTGAGATAGGAACAGTTTAATAATTAAAATGAAACAATAACAACCACAGCAACAATAATGCAGTGAAAAGGAAAACAATGAGAGAAGCGCAAAACCCAGGGCAGGGGAAAGGGGGAATGAACAACCAAAACCAACAGCATATGACACAGCCACCCACCAACCTGATGCCACCAGTTCCTGAGCCCCAGCTGCCCCCCCACTCCAACTTCCCCAGTTAATGTACTGGTCATGGCGTCACATGGTATAGAACATCCCATTGGCCCATTGGGGTCAGCTGTCTGGGATGTGGCCCTTCCCTCCCCCACATGGCAGAGCATGGGAAGCTGGAAAGGTACCTGACTACTACAGGCACTACAGTGAAGAGAATTAACTCTTTCTCAACCAAAACACATCTATTCTGTGATATTTTGCAACTTAAGGCTACCCACATCAGCTTCTTTTCCAGTTCCTAATGGCATTTTGGTATGCCTAGGCAGTCTTTTGCTCAGTTGGCTTTTCTAACTTTTTTGAGCAATTAGTTCTGAAGACTTTTTAGACTGTGCTGATGTGAAATGCCTCCAGGCCTTTCCTTTATTTTTCTAACATACCTGATTATCTTTTTGTTTGTTTGTTTGTTTGAATTGATTTTGGCCAGGTGGAATTTCTTTACATTCTTGGAGATCACAATGCATGTGGTTTGCTTCCAGAAGTCACAGTGGGAAATTTTGGACAACGTTTTTACCTATTCTCATTAGGTTTACATGGCATACGATAGGAATGAATGATGAACTGTTGCTCAAAGTGATAAACTATCTGCCCATGGAGACAAGGCTTTGTAAGCAGATAACTTAAGTATTTGGGATCCCACCTGAAGCAGTAGAACAAGCAGAAAACAGCTGCTAACACATGTAAATATATAGTGGCAGAGAAATCACTAGAGCTTTTGGAAAATTTTTGAAGTACATTTGGGGATTTGGATCATTTTAAAATGTGAATGCTCTACATAGGAGAGATTGGATAAAATAGGATCTTTGTGTAACACCAGCTTTGAGGATAGAGTTTCATATATGACCTGAATATGACATGACTGAACTACTTTGGTCCCAGAACCAGGCTAAAGAAGTACTGTTGCACCAGCAACACCACCAGGCTTCAAAAACTGTTTCATGTGGAAACACATCTTCCAGGAGAGTGTGGTAGGTAAACAACTCTCTTAGCTTCTTAGCTTTCTCATGACATATGATCTCAGGATTTCCCCAACTTCTTCACTAAATCCAGCCCATCCAGAGAAGTAATATCCATGACTCGGAGAGAGCTGAAGTCTTCTGTTCTCACAAGATGACAATGAGACTTTTTCAGGGAAGTGCTGCTAACAGAGAATACTTCATACTGGGTGGGGGGGGGAATTAAAATAAAAAATTACAGTGCAGCCATTTCAATGCAAGATTAAACATCTATAATATTCAGAGAAATTGTATCCAATCTTTTATTTCTTGCCTTGACTGGTCTTACAGACTCTCTTTTTCTTGACACCTGTTTGATAATCAGCCTCACATTACTAAGCTCATCTTTGCTGTAAGTTCATTTTCTGCATGTCCTGTGTGCCTGTATTGTTTAATCACAAGGTCAAGCTTTGTTTACTCAACTTCAGTAACCAACTAACCCTCCATATTCAGCTTCATTTGATTAGTAACCAACTATGCCTCCATATTCAGCTTAATTTGATTACTTTAAGTAGTAGAAATCCATGCTGAGTATCTAAATGTTTTACGTGAGACATCAGGGTGGTTTTATATTAAGAACTCTTGGGGTTTTTTTATTTAAGAAATTGTTTTTAAAATTAACACCACAAAAATATATTTGAAAATCAAGTTCTCAAAGGGAGGATGATAAAATTTCTTGCTTCTGGAATAATTGCATGGGTATATATTCTGATATGGGTTTAATTATATTATCATATAACCTGTTTTTTCTGGAGCCAGTGCCCAGAAGCTAAGGATCACCACAATTCTCAATGTTGTCCTTCTCTCTGAAAGCAGGGTAAACTGTACTGACCTTGCTTCTAATAGTCTGTACAAAAGCCATCATAGATAAGAAGGTCCAACTAAACCCAAAACTGTTGTATATGTAATTCTATGTGTATGGAGATAGTGAAAGGATAAATTAATCAATATTATTCCACTGGAAGATACTCAGGGACCATACTAACAGGGACAATACATGAACTTTTAAAAGATATGGAAACTAAATATTTTCAAATCATGGGACTTCTATACTGATGATGACCATGTGAGAAGATAAATTTCCACATTACGGAACTAATGTTTTGCATTGTTTGCTATATTCAGTATATTATACTGAAGTTGTAAAACCAAATGTTCAGAACTTACAAAGTGCCAGAGCAAAAGTTAGCCACACAGCTGTAATACATTTTTCCTCTCAAAGGACACCTGCCTCATTTATTAGTGCCTCTGAGGGTAAACCAGGTGTTTTTATGAGAGGAGACTTTATCTGGAAGATGAATGGGATGAAGTTTTGAAAGAAAAGAAACTATGGTCCCACAGAGGGAGATGGCTGTCATTCAGGGAACACCTTACTTTATATTTCTCCCACTAGTTTGTGTGTAATCTTGGGCAAGACTTTGAAATCTCAGTTTCTCCAAGGGGTTAATTGAGTATGTTCCTAATTTTCAGATAGTAATTTAAGATTCCTAAATCTTGATTGGTAGAACTGCTGAGTGCTCACATCTGCAACTGAAATCAATGGAACCTGCATTTTGAAAAAGCTGTGCAGTGTGGAAAAGCAAGTCATTCTGTTTCAAGTTGGTTACACCATACTGATGGACACTTTGATCATTTTGCCTGTACTCTTCATGTATCCTGATTTTTCATTTGTAAAATCCATAAGGTAATAGTAGCAACAGCTTTAGTACTCTTTTAAGATAATGAACTAGTTAGGTCAGAGTTTCAAGAAGTTATAGACCTAAAAATGTAGGTCAGAAAGATCTTAAAAGCTTACTTTAGATGTTTCATGTAGATTTTAAAGCTTTAAATATACCCTACAATATTGAGGGAAATGTTGAAAAAATCAGTTTAAATAAGAGCTTACAAATTTATTTTCTTTTAAATATTGCAAATATTTTGTATTGAAAGTACTTCTCATAGTAAGGCCAAATTAAAAATGCTAGACTTTTAAGAACTAATGGCGTTTATTTTTAAATGCCTCTCTGTGGAATGTTCATCTTTCAAAACATGAACTTTTACCAAAACGCCCAAATTTTGCCAAAAATAAGCAGTTCTAGAAAAGTAACACTTCACAGGAGTGCTGTGAAGTTTACCAGTACTTACAGATCAAGGGAACTAGACCTGAAAAGGTATTTAGGGTTTTATCTTCTTTTCATTGATCCTGTGTTTTTACCTTTTTAAAGTGTTAGTGATGTGTTCTGCTGTGTGTTTCAAAACAGAAGCTGGGATGTTTTCATGTGTTTTGTCTCTTCTTGCATTTTATCCTGACTCACCACATAAACAAGGACTCTGGATACAACAGTGGCAGGTTTTTCCTGTTTGCCTGTTTCAGACAGTGATGCTATTTTTGGTGAGAGGTTTCCTGGGCACTCCTGTCAGTGACAAGTGTGATTTAGGTAGCCTCCCCCTCTTGTCCTTGTCTCACTTGTGCTGGTATATTTCCTACCAGAATGGCATATCTAATGGTGCAAATGATCAGCAAAACACCAGACACTTCTCAGCGTCATCCTAAACAACATTTTCTTCCCTTATACCGGTCTGCACAAATGTTATGTTGGGGCAACTGAGGGGGCACTGGAGAGGGAATGGTGGCTGGAAAAGACAGCTGGGTGGTGGGCAGGGAACATGGACTCACAGACATTACCTTAAACAAATGCCTGTGAAACCTGGGTCTGGCTTAAACCAGAACACATGTGTTGTAGAGATAGTGTCTTTCTAGGAATGAAGTTTACCAATTCTTTTAAATAATGGATTGCTTTAATGTTACTAAGGTAAAAAAAAAAATATTGTTAGAGAACAGCGCTGTAAATACCCTCAGGCAATTTCATATGGAGAAGGGAAACAAAAACAAAATGAGAAGCCATTGGCAATATGAACCTCTACTGATTAAATTTGATCTTATGAGCTCTGCTGGGAAACACACAAACACTACAGAGTAAACTTGCTTGAGAATAAGTTGCAACATTGAATAAAGTTTACAACACTATGAATGGTCTTATTAAGAGAATGTAAAACAGCCTTCCAAGGAACAAAAATAGCACACTCTACTGTCTTTATTCCCATTACAAAACCAGTAAAAGTTTAGGGCCCAGCTGCCACCAGTCTCCTTTTGTCTTAGTAAATATTAATGGCTCACTTGACCTGGTAGGACTAGAGTCTACAGGGATTTTTTTTTTATGTGTATGTGTTAAAGACCTTTTACGTCACAGTTCAAGGAAAGTTGTCCATCAGTTTGATATTCAAATATTGTAATTTACCTTCTCCCTGGTAAAATATTTCTAATGGGCAGTACTGAAATAGACAGCAAACAGATAATCACTTCTCCTATAAGTGTACTAGTGGTATTGTATTACCCATAATTAAAAAAATAAACTCATTTCCAAGAATGTTTATTTCATGTGTGTTCATTGTTTTCCTGTGGAATAATACCTTTCTAGATACTAAACTGCACTAGCAATTAATTTTGGGTCTGAGGTACCAATTTTCTTAAAATGAATGTGGTCCACTTCAGGTACCAGTTCCACACTTTTCAATTCTTCTTTTCATGCAATTATCCAGCCTCTATTCAGTCATTTCCATGATCAGTTTGCCCACATAAGGAGATGACCTCAAATGATGAGTGTACAGTGCGTTCCACAGAATGACTGTAAAAGTTGTAGATATAGTCCTAGCTTTAATTTAATTGTTGTCTGTACTCAGAATAACATAAATAAGGTTTTGGCTGTGCATTAGCTGCCTGAAGCCGCAGTCTGGGTTCCAGGCAAATTAGTGCAGCCTGCACTGGAAGCCAATCTTACTGTTGCTACTACCATACAAATTAGCCATATTAAACTAGCCATAGTTACTTTATCTCTGCATAAACTACAGGCATACTTTCCAACTGCAGTATACACAAGCTTCAGCTGGAACAAGGAATATCTGGATTTAATGCATTAGACTGTCTCATCTGGGCTGTGGGTGGCAGAACCAATACAAAGATGTGTGTGTAAGGGAAAAGACTGTAGTGAGAGCAACATGAGATATTGTGGATGATTTTAAAAAAACCAATGTTTCTATCCTTCATTTGTTGCTGCTCAGACAGTTTGATCCTCTACTGCCTGCACTTGTGTAATGTGGGCACATGGGAAGGTGCAAAGGAATGGCGGACTGCTTGAACTATACAACAGGGAAGAGTTAGGCCTCCTGCTCATTTATACTGCTGGGCATAATATGCATGGACAATTAAAGTGTTCCAATTTTATTTAGCATTTCGAGACATAAAAGTAACAACAGTGACAAATACATCTTCCAGGATTTCCTCAGCTGTTCACTGAGAAATATCCACCAAAAAAGACTGGAATATTTAATTCCTTGGTCTGATGTTTACTCCTTCTGGGATAACCAGGAACTTGCTTAACATTGACCTGTCTGTAAGTTGAAATGTTTCAGTGATTCTGTAAGAAACATGTGCCAAAAATTACTTAATTTGATAACATACTTTTGAGATGTCCAGTTTACATGATTTGCATTACATAGATAATGTAAAATCATTGGGAAGTATAGGATTACTTTGCCTCACCTAAGCAAAACAGAATTTCTGTATTGTCCTTCTATTGTTTATTGATAGAAATTCCAAAGGCTTCCCCTTTGAAGACAGCTGGTCACCTACTGTGTTTGATGACCTGCGCTGCAAGACACCAGGCAAGAACAGTCAGAGATTATCCTGATCCAATGAAATAACATTGAATACAAATTGTCGGAGAGAAATTCAGATTGTGAGAGTTTCTTCAGCTGAATTTCTGATCTGGACTCTGGTGTATTTATTGTAAAAGTCAATAGGTAAACTTTTAATGAATACATGAACAGTAACACATGGAAAGGTAGAATTCCTATCAATGCAGACCCAGAGTCCTTTTCTTTATTTCAGGGACTAGGCCACATGCAGCAGGACAGGGTCAGAAATTACACCTACTTGAGCCAGGAGAATTTTCTAAGCCTCAGGAAAGACAGATCTGTGCAGCAAACATAAAGCATCAGACACATTGCTTCTGTAGGTTTTCTTCTTCTTCTCTACAATCTTTCACTCACAGAAAATGCCAAACTGAGTTGCTGGATCAGCCATCTCTCACAATGTTTTTCATAGTCCTATCCATTTCTGACACTCTGGGCTCACTTTTTCAGTTCTGATCCTGGAGCTTCTGAAAACCTCTGTGTTGTCACCAGGCTGCCAGAGCCTTGCAGGTGTTCCAGCCCTCAGGGGCTTCATGGCTCACCAGCACCAGACACTTAGAGTCTGAGTCTTCTCGTTTTATCAATTTCTAAAAGAAAAAGGAAAGAAAGTGTTCTGCTTTTCTATTATTTAGACTGAAAATGTCTGTGATGTGTCAATGGACCTTACTAGGTGAGAAAACAACTTAAACTACCTCTGCATGTGTGCATGAGTGTTATACCATAGCTTTTATGCTGGGCTGGCACAGTGTACCTCAGGTAAGACCTAGAGTCCTGTAAGAAAAAGCTCACTGTGCAACCCAAAGTTTTTGGGTTATGTAAAGATTTTTTAAAATTCTCCAGCATCCTCACCTGTACCAGAATTAGAATAATAAAGACAAATATTCTGCAGAGGCAGTCCAAAGGAAACATTTTTCCTGCAACTGGAATTTTCTTGTGCTTACTTCTGTTCAACTTAATTGAGTATTCCACTGGCTGGGATTTTATTTTATTTCACCAATGTAAAGAATCTGCTGCATTCAGGGGATAGAAAGAAGATGGCTTCTTAAAATTGGATACTGTTGATAAAGTGTGGAAAAGTTCTCTTCCTGAAAACAATAACCTACATCTAATGGTAAGAAATCACTAGCAAATTCCATTATGTTTGTGGGCTTGACATGTGGTGCTTATTAAATGTAGGAACAAAGCCACTTTATACATCATAATGTTCACATTACAAATTCACTGCTTATAATGGTGCTGCAAGTGTGTATGCAATTTTTCTGAACTTATGAAATATATTTCTGACACCTCAGGTATTGATGTATGCATGACGATATTGTCCCAGTGCAGTAAGGGAGACTTAACTGATGTCTGCAAGATTTGATTTATTACAAGTAAATATGATTGCCTTCATAATCTGATTTTATTATGTTCGGGGCTCTCGCAGGTAAACTTTTAGTAGAAGGAAGAAGACCTGTTTTATTAAACCAGTCTATTTCTGCAAACCAAATCGTTTCTTGACAAAAAAAAAAAAAAAAAAAAAAAAAAGGAAGGTCAAGAAGGCAAGAAGGAGAAGGATAAAGGATAAATTTTTTTATGCCAGACTTCATTCCATCACATGAATATTCTGGAATATTGAAAGTTACTGTCTGTCTTTGTTAAACAAGACGGCAGAGAACCAACCTGTCCACATCACTGAACCTCTCCAGGATTGAGGCAAATGCTGCCACTAGAAGTTCTGTATTTGCAACATTACTTCAATATTGCCTTAGAATTCCTTGCTGTAAAGTATGGCATCAGTATTTGTTTTACACTTTGTGATGTCAGAGCTGTGCAGAAAATAATATTCCATACGTACTTCTGTGCAGCATGCTTTTAGTTGTTGTTGTTGTTGTTGTTGTTGTTGTTGTTGTTTTTAATATGGCAAAATTGCAAAAGATGCTTCTTACCGCCATGGGATATGGGATTACACATATTGACCCTTTCATAAAAAAAATATATTAAAAAAAATTCACAGTAATATTCTGTGTCTTCCCATGCTGGTGAGCCAATTAATACCCAGGTTATTTACCAGGCTATACAGAGAGTCTTACTCCTTTGTGCAAGCCGAAAAGGTTTTCTTCATATTGTCCAAAAATTTTCTGTAGAGCTAAACATGTTTTGTTTTCTTATATGTTGATGTAAATACTGAGCAACCACTGAAGTCAGTGTAGTTGTGGGCACCTTATCATATGAGAAGAATTGAAATGAGGCAACTAACTGGAAGAGTTGTCTAGCCAGTGTTTCAATGAGCTGGAGAGCATCCATCCAGTGTAAGCAGGCAGCAATTTAAAAGTTGTTTCACAGAGTAATTGATTTGAGAGGATCAGTGATGACATGTTAGTTACTGTGAGATATCCCTTCCTGGTAAGGTTTTGAAATCCTGGATGTGCATCCTTCTATACAATGCTGTCCAGTTGTGTGGCTTTTAAGACTGCATATGCAGGTTTTGGCTATAAGCACTTAGATCTCCAAATTTAATACGAGCCTTTAACTTGAAAAAAATTTTGGAAGACAGCATGGAAAGAGGTGTTTCAGAAAGCTGGCTTCTTTATTTTTCTGCTCATGTGTTTTAAAAAAAGTAACATGGTAAAAACTGCAGTTTGGCTTCTTTGAACTGAACTGGGGCTTCGGTCCCACTTGATTATTTATCATTAGGCTCCTTTTCAAATGTGAAAATTGGCACAAAAATCTTCATTGAGATCCTACCCACACCCTCCAAAATCTACTTAGCCAAGATAATGACACTGTGTGGCACTTCTTGGAATGGCTGCTAGCTTCTGAAGGAAATCAAGCACTCTGTTTAAATGAAGAAAATCTGAGTTGTCATAATAAGATCAGATAGGTATGGAGATTTTAGAAATGGAAGAGAAGCTTTTGTTTTGCATTGCTGCTGGCGTGGGTAGTGGGAGAGTCAATGTGAAAGGACAACAGCAAAAGGGCTCAGAGAGCGGAGCTTTATAGTGATGCAGCTTAACTTTTTCCTGTATTTCTGTATGCAACTGCTATTCAACAACACTGCACAGAGATTATTTTTTCTCACCTGTTTTGATTGCTACTGTATTCATGACCATTTGTAGCCAGCAATAACACACAGACTTATTTCCAGCTGATGTATCTGTCTCAGACTTGCCTTAATTATTACTGTTACCTTTTGCTGCCCTTTAAGTGGGAAAGGTGGCAACTATGCCTCTACAGCTAAATCAGGGACAAAGGCCTAATTCTGTTTCATTGTAAGCTGATTGCATGTGTTGTTTTTCAGGGAGTTATTCTTAAACCACAGCAAGTCCAGAATCACATTCAGAGAATGAAAAGATGTAAAACCCCAGATGTATAAATCTAAGGAGCAAAAATTCCATCATATCCAGGGGACAGATGAACTCATTCCAGTAGCTCTCAGAAATGGACTAGGAAAACCACCACATTATTAATGTGTGTGTATGTGTGTGTTTACTTGTATGAAATACATATTTAGACTCTGCCAGTGGGAAATAAAACCTAGTAATATATCTTTTTATTTCTTCAATGGTATTAATTTCTTCAGCAAAGGGTAACAAAAAGTTTAGTTACTCTGTAGGCATAAGTCTCTGATACGGTGTAAATATAATATGTGATGGTGGACAGTGTAATGGAATTTTATTTTCATCCAGTAGGGATGACTGTACAGAATCCATTAGTGGCTTGGCTTTGCTCTGCCACCTGTGAGTTATGCAGTCATTCCTAACTCATGAAAATGAAGTATGCTGTCCTTCCTGCCATCAGAAACCCTATATTTATGAACACACACAATGCAGAATATATTAATGTGTATAGTACTGGCTCACCTGTGGGCCTTCAGGTACACATGAACCTTTACAGTATGTTCATGAATAGGTCTTAATGTGTGGCTATATACCAATAATTATATAGGCTTAAGGGCATCACTTCTAGTAAATGAATGAATAATTTTAACTGAAGATATGCCAAAAGACGTGTTTTTACAGGGAACTCAGCCAGCAGGTACTTGCCAATACATGAACAAAGACAACACTTTCTGTTCTAAACACTCGAACTGAAAAATTCAGAATGTCACATAATGCAAATGACACACAGAGTCATAACAACACATTATTATCATTTATATTACTTCATTTCATGACACAATCACTGATAAATTGAAAGTAAAATGACAATAGCATCATGAATCTCTCTTTTTTCCCATCTCTCTCTACATTTTTTTGGTAAATAGAATCCTGGCTAACATTTGAAAGAATTCATCATTTCCTCATTTGGTAATTTCTTGTGAATTAAAACACTGTGTGACAGGAGATTTTTTAATACCAAAAACAAACTGTTTGAACAGAAATAAAATTGTTCTCTGCAAGGTGCTTGTTCCCTGTCAATCCAGTACTTCTCATGTGCAATAAATTCACTTTAAAGAGAAGAGTCCATGGGAATTACAATTGAGCCCTTGAGGCAAGTTGCTCTGCTCGTTTTTTAATTTCTCTACAAAATATTAAGCCCATTCAGCACACTGGATCACAGCAGATATTCAATGGGATAGTCTTCAGGTTTCTGTTACAGGATCCAAACACTGAGTATAGTTTTCTGTAAACATGTAAATGTCCTACATACACTTTAACCAGCCCTGTTTTTTGACAAAGATTTTGGTCTCAAGCCTTTCATAGGCTACCATTAACTACAAAAACATCCATCACCTAAGGGAGATTGCAGTACCAAAAATTAAGGGAGTGACAGTTCCTAGCAAATTGTTTACCACTTGCACATGAAAGCAGGAGAGGTATCCTAGCTTTTAATGGCAGTTTAGTTCAGTGGTGTATGGCTGGGTCATCTTCTGAAGTCTTGTGTTTGGCAAGCTTGTGATAGACTATGTGACAGAATAGGTGGTAAGTGGGCCCAAAGATACGGCAATGGGCTCACTACAGCATTTTTCTTGCATTCGTTGATGTTTTGTAGGATTAGACGGAAACTGGGGATGTGTTGACTGCTCTGTTTACAACAACGGTAGTACAGACATTGAGACTTAAGATGTCAGGAAAATGGCAAACCAAAGATGACTTTTTCAATCAATGGAAAGTTCTATACCTTTGCTTACAACAGATTCCTCTAAGCAGTGCAATAAGAATCTCTGATCTCAGCTTTGGGAAAGGCAAGGAGAGGTACAGGCTCAAATGAAATAGTTTGATCTACGTCTTCTTGCCCTGGATGTTCCTTGCTCTGGATGTTCCTGTGTGCTGCTTAATAATTTCCCTCTCTGAAGAGAGAGAAATGATGAAACCTCCATCTAGTTTGTTGGAAACCTTTTTAGATTAGAGGTTTTTGTGTTCTTAAATTAGCACTCTAAAATTACCATGGTCTCTGTCTACATCTAGGTTTGCAAACCAAAACTGAATGAAGTTGAGAAAACAATAGTAAATGTCTGTAAGAAGAGAATGCTTTGAATGTCATATGATTACAAGTATGTTAAAGATTTTTAATGTAAGGGGCTGCCAACATTGAAGACCACTGTTCATCCACCATCCTCAACACAGACTCAAAATGTAAAAGGCAAATTTTACAGAAAAGTTCTACCACAAAATTGCTTCCATTACTTTGCTGTAAGATAAGTTACTTCCCCTCCAGATAACCTCATTCATTTTCTGAAAGTGTAATATACAGAAAACCTTAAAAACAGACAGGAATGATAGCCCTGTAAGTAGTAAAGTCACCTATTTTTCTTTTTATTGCAAGATCTTCAAGATCATGTATCTAATGGAACAAGATGCAAATACCATAGAGGTTTGCAGGTTTTGATATACTGCCTTTGATAATGATTGATTAGGGAATGATCATCAATTGCTGTAAAATGCCATCATTCAATCACTTTCAATGTTTCTATGATAACATAAAAGAAATTGAGGAGCATGGCAAGTACATATGCTCATGGACCAGATGTATTTTCTGGCTCCGTCTAGAAGCCATCCACCTTTTTAGCCCAAAATTATTACTGGGCAGCTACCTGGCTTATGTATATTTATCTGACTTGCTGACAGTGCTCTAAGAGGTTATTAAACCCTCAATTCCTAAGTCATAATCTAGCTACTGAAGCTTATGAGTAGATGACATAAAAAGTATCAGCCAAAGCACACAAGCTACAGCCAGTTGTGGTCGCTCCTGTTTCCAAATTGACACCCAGATACAATTCTCTTTTCCAAGGATCTGGAAAGAAATCTGCTTTGTCAGATTGACTTCTCAACTGAAATGTGACTGCAAATATCTGCCCTGACTGAAGTAATTTCTTTAACAATTTTGCTGTGGGATAGAAGAACTTCTGAGCTGACTGGGACTCCTGCATTGTGAGTCTGGTGGATGGATCAGAAAATACTGTGAAAACATTTATTTGTGTGACTATTCTGGGATAAGATTATATGTTAAATATAATTTTATTTTTGCTTGATCTAATTCATGGTGTTTCCTCCTTTAAGGTAACAGTCTAAGGCTATGTCCACATAGTCTGTTTCTGGAAGATATGGGCTCACTCTGCACAAGCACTGAACTGATGAAATTTTGTGCATGGGTTAGCTCAGGACTGAGACCAGTTAGCTCAGTTAATAAAACCTGTATTAGACTGGGCTTTTTGCAATGCTGATGCATTATCAGGGCTTTCCATTCACATTGGTTTATGTCTGGTCAAGGAGAGCATGGGCATACCAAACTCTTCACTGAACACTTCAAACTCTTGGTCACAGAGAGTTTTATGTGTTGTATCTATGAATATTTTACATATACAAAACTGAAGCCTGTCCTAAGTGTATGACTAATGCTGTTCCCATAGCTTTTTGTAGGTTTGAACAAAGTAAGAGGATAGAGCTCTGTGCTCCCAAAAATACAATGAAGTTTGAATAGCAAAACCTCTAGACCTCACCATCTTTTACTGCATGTCCCTAGGCACTTAGGAATTTTCTGTTCAGCTAAATAAAGAAAAGTGGTAAGTGACTGGAAGCAGGGACTCATAATGGGAAATGTCAGGCAACCTTAACTTAAGGCAGCTTTATGAGTACTGTTTAGGAAAAAAGATGAGGATGTGCTGTTCATTCATTTTAGTTCAGAGGAGCATGTGGTTATGGGGCAGAATTACTGGAGGATTGTTTGGCACAGACAGTAGCGAAATAGTCTTTTGGTTTTTTTGCTGTCTGTATGGAGGTGCTGAGGCAGGGGATCATGGCAAATTATTAAAAACCCAAAGCACATTCTAAGACCTGGATTCTTCACCTATATACACAAAAAGATACAGAATACATCTGATCCTACTTCATCCAAAACAGCATTCATTCACTCTACTGCAAAGTGTAAAACTAAATTCAAACACAAATATAATATGTATTGTATGCGAGTCTCAACACTAATCTCTTGTCCAGTGGGGCAAACAACTTCACCTGAAGCTGACTGATGTCCAACATGATGAATCAGCCATATGCAAGTCAGTGGAACACAACCAAGCAAAATACAAAATTAACTCAACCTTTTTAATACAGTGGAGTTGCTGGCTAAAGAGAAGCTGTAAGGTGGTTTTCAAAAGAAGAACCACTTTGAAGGTGCTGTTGATCTCACAAAGGTGAGACTGAAACACAAAGATGCTTTCTTCAAAATGGAAGACTTGCATCCTCAAGTTCCTACAGGCAAGGCTTGACATTAAATAGGTCTGAGGAAAATCCTGCATAGTCCTTCAAGCAGGAAGAGAAATTGACTCACAATATATAAGAGCCTGCCACAATGGGAATCAAGAACAACAGGAGAGGAAGTTAAAAGGTCAGTCCTAACCAAATTGTGGATACCTCTGCCAAGAATAAGTTTTCTGTACTGGATGCTAATCCTCAGACACATTTCAATGTCCTTTTTGGACCTGATGCTCCATATAAAGTTTTCTGAAACAGGCTTTTTACATCAGTCAACACGTGTATAGATCATCAGGCCAACAAATTTATGTTAAGTGTAATTGCCAAGGGGAGGAAAGGGAGTAGGAGGGGCAGGAGTTTGTGAAAACATCTACATAAAGGCAACAGAAAGAAGTTGCATATTGTGCTTTTAGAAGAAGAATAAAGGTTTGTGATTTTTTCCCTCTCTGATTATAACAGACCTCTGTTTCTTACATGTCTGTCCTGATGAAAAAAAAAAGAAAAAGTTATTTTTCATCTTTCTTTGACAGTGTTTCTCCTTCTTCCTTTTCCCTAGTGAAACAGGCGGTTTTCTGGATCCTGGTTTTAATCTGTTATTCCTGTTTATACGGATGTGGGTGTTTTCAGGACATCCCCGGACAGTTATTAAACCACTGACCGGTGGAGGCTCTGCTACAGACGGATTTCATTCAAGACTGGTGCTATTATATTAATGGGTTTAATTTAAACAGGACTAGCCTTGCTAGCCAAATTACTGCCATTTAAATCAATTGGCTTAGGGGGAAAAACAGCCTGACCACAGCCATTAGACTTCAATTTATTACTGTATCAGTTTTTAAACTGGGTATGGCATATTGCTCAGTGTCTGTCCTCCTGTCCTTTGGTGCTGCTTCCCCTCCCCCCCATACAGTAATAAAGACCCACAGGAAAAAAAAAAAGAAAATCTGAAACATCACATTAATTTAAAGTCAATGTTTCATGAGCAAAGACCAGGTATCTTGTGAAAGAGACTCTCCATAGGATCCAATACTTGCCTTTGATGTCACCTCATTAAATTGAGATTCAAATGATCTAACAGATGTATTAGTTTAAAAAGACATTTTACTGCATTTTTTTAAGATATAAAAAAGTCGCAATGCCTCTTTTTTTTTTTTTAACACATTTCAACCTGATTCAAATAGAAAAGCAAAAGGGAAGAAAATGCTTTAGATGTGCTCTTTTGATTTTTTCCAATCTTGCCTGAATAAAATGGAATGGGAGATCAAGAACACTCAATTAATTTCAACACTGGGTGTCAGAGGGAAAAGAAGAGGGAGGAGGGGGGGAACATTATAGATGCACAACACTTAACAAATGCATAGATTGAAAGAAGGAAATATGTGGGGGGGGTGGAGATAAAAAACCGTGTCTGTATTTTATTGCACTCGGTAAGCTTTTCGCTTGTATTTATAGCTGCAATTATATCTCAATGAGGTTTGTCTACAGTGTTGGCTTCACGCTAATTTTCTCCCTCACTGCATTCTTGGAATAGGCTCGGACTGTTTATGAACCAGACATATTGACCTCATTTACAGCTAGCAGTTTAAATCCATAATTTTTCCACCCACAATCCCTCTTTGACATTCCGGCGATGCGGCCGGCTCACTGAGACTGAACTAAAAGTCTCACACTTCATTGAACACCATTATGCGGCTTTATGCTTATAAGCCTGTTTCCCTCGGCTGCCTTTCAGCTTTGCTGGAGATCCGTTTGGCCACAGGCCGGCAGTGATTAACTGGAAGAATCCAATAAATCAGCCTGTCAGCCAGCAGGCTCTCCTCACTGTGTCTACAAATCGACATTTGGATTTGCACTCTCTTTTTTTCCTCCCCCTTCGCTCTCTCTCTGTCTGCCTGCCTCTCTGTCTCTTTCTCCTCTGCCCCCATCCTCATCCTCCACCCCTCCATTGCCGACCCTCCCCAGTGGCCGCAAGGTGCCTCTTTTCTCCCTGCTACAAGGTGAACTTGAAGGAAGGCTATTGTCAGCATGGCTGGACTTTGCAAACAGTCCTTTGGTGATACAAGTTGCTTTTGATTTGTGTGCCATGCCATTCCCCCTCTCTTTTCCCTTTTCATTTTAATTCCCCCCTGTTAACTCTTGCAGTCCCCCTCGTCAGCAGCCAGAGATGGATGGAGGTGGTTAAGTGAGAGGCAGGGAAGACCAACTCTTGTATTCTGCCCTTCCCATCTGCTCTTAAAACAATAGGTATTTAGGGAGCACAAACCTGGGAAACAGCAGTGCCTGCCACTGAACATGTGAGCAGCAGTTCTCCAGGCTCTGTGTGACCCAACCCTTACTGCTGCTTTTATATTAGAAAACTATAATAAGGTCCTTTACTTGTTAATCTGTGTGGGTTTTTTTTTTCTTTGATTTCAGCTTTTTGCTAAGTGTTGTGCCTGCAGCCAGTGTGCTCCCACATCAGCGTGCTTGCAGACACCATGCCAGGCAGCTCGACCTGGCTGCTGCAGCTTTACAGGGACCCTCAATTGCCCCTTCTCACTCCGCCCTCCTTTGGTGGTGCATCCAAGAGAAGGGAACCCAGAGCTCAAGTGCCTGTTATGTCCTAGGTGCTGGATGCCCAGATGGGGCCCTTCCCTCCTCCAACATGCTCCTGGGCTTCATTTTGGGGCAGTGGTAGGCTCTTCCCCATCGGTATTTCTGTTGTGGCCACCCTCTTTTTCCTTCTGGGATTACTTCTGTTGCGTGAGCACAAGCACTTGCTTGGCATCCAGAGGTCAAACAAAGCACACAGGCCTGCCAGCAGCTGGTGAGGAGACTGCCCTCTGAAACCTCCTGGAGCAGCCCCACTGTGGGGTCTTCCTTGCCAGCACAGCACTGCTACCTCCAACACATGCTTGGCACAGAGGGAACAGACCTGGGTTGGAGATGATCAGTTGCCTTCTGCCAGCCAAGCAGTTGCTGGGTGTCACTGGTGGTGACATGCTGGGTATGCCCACCATCCCTCCAAATGTGTCTAGAAAAGGGGGACCGAGCTGGTAAGATCTCCCTGTCTCATCTTTGGATGAAATTGAAAAACTAGACCCTAAATGGTTTGTCTTCTTAGCTTAAATTTACACTATTTGAATTGGAAAATGTTGTAGGTTTATTTCTTCTCTCCACTTGTGTTGGTTAGGGACGTTCGCCCTCTCTTGTTAGCGTTGGCTGTTCACAATGTTGGTCTCACACTGGGGTCCAAGAGCACACCATTGGCCCTATACAAAAATATAGGGATGGAAAGGAAAGTGGTGACCCTACTGTCCCGTTGTCCATGGGTGTGCATTCGCTGGCCATCAACTTCTTTACCCCGGTCTTTTTACTCCCATCATGAGCCTTGACTAAAGCCTCTGGCTTTATGAGTACAGATTATGCTGCGACACTAAAATTAACTGGGACTTGGATATGGGGGTTGCGTGCAGGTCCAGAAGTAACAGATTTACAGGAGGTGGGAGGGACTAGTAGCTCCTGATGAGGCCCCCATTATAAAGACAGTACGGCTGCTTGTTGTGGTAGATGGGAACTGTACCATCTCCCACAGGAAGAAAGGCAAAAGTACCACATAGATTTTAACCCGTGGGTCCTTTTCATGTCTTATCTTCTCAGATGGTGGCCAGAATAACTCATTCAGCAAAAACCACTACTATCATCGTTTCTCCTCCTCTCCACAGTTCCACAGGAACAGTGACTGACTCCCTCTTTCATTTACATTGCACTGCTTTATTAAAAATGGCTGAAAAAACATATGAATTATCTTGCTTCAGGTCAGAAGATAATTTTATTTAGATCTCAAGCAAACAAAATATATAAAAGGAAAAAATGGCATTTTCTTTGAACTTCAGTAGACTGTTATTTCCCTTTCTGCAAGAAAACCTGTACTCTCTTTGGCAATAACACATAAAAAGTAACAAAAAAAAATTTAGTTGTCCTGAAATTTACATCTTTATAAGCATACATTTATACTCAATACAGCTTCTGGCTATTCTTATTAACCATGTAAGCAGCCAAGCTCAAGACCTTGGTGAACTATTGTGGTGATGCATTTTACAAATTAATTATAGACCAAAGGCCTTTCTGAAATTTTGTTGCTTCCAGTTTCCACCTGCTCTCATGCTATTTGGAAGAATAAATCAGAGCTGACGATTTACTTTCCCTAAATTGTTCTGTGTGCCTCTGACTTCATCCACCATGAACTAAATAATCTCATTCTGCCTTTGTATAGAGGTGACTCCCTGATTCTATTTTGTTCTTCAGCCTTCTCTATTCTAAATTTGTTTCTCTCACAAGAAAATATGGTTGGGCAAATTTGCAGAGTCTGAATATGCTTTTAAATCAGTTTCTGTTATGGTGTAAAATTTTTGAAACCTCTATCATATATGAGTTTTCCTACTTTGTAAAAATTATAGCAACAAATTACCTGTACAAATTATTTGCTATAAACATTAACTTTCATACAATTCTTAATATACAATGTAGTAAAAAGTGTCAGGTTTTGAGCACTGAAAAATGAAAACATAAAAAATTTACATTCTGTTTTCCCTGATATAAATTCTCAAATAAATTTGCATTTTTCAATTAATCTGAATTTTTTAAAAATCCTATCTTTATATGCATAGATATGGGATTTCTTATTGGCTCTGCATTCTGATTGATATCTTTTGGGTTGCATGTCAATGTGCTTCTTTTAATTCCTGTTCTCTTATTTTTAGTATTTCTCACTGTTCACTCTTAAATCCAGTTTATGTTTGGTTCTATATGATGTAAGATGACATTTCCACCTGAGTTAGAAATAAAATTAATTATTTTATATTTAATTGAAACATTCAGACACTTCACAAAGAGTGATGAAGTGCAGTTACAATAATTAAATATGTGTGAGCCCAACAACTATCTCCAAACAGCGCAGTAGGGCACAGGTAACTTCAATGTCCTGCTGTCTGAAATTCACCTCCTGGTGCGGGAGATACATGTAATACACATATAGAATATATGGGGTTTTTTTTTATATATGTATAAGTATATATTACCACCTTGTTAGCTGGAGACTTGAGAAAAGCAATTCCAAGAGATTTCTCAGCTAGGCTGGGGGAAATGAAACAGAAGATTGATTGCTTAGATTGTACTTGAGAAATGCAAGCTGCCTTCCTAGAGCAAGAGCACAGCACAAAAACCAAACCTGTTGTAAACCCTGACTAGCCAGGGCCTGGGATTCCTTCCCCCTCATTCCCTTGATATATGAGTTGATCCTTAGTGGAGATCATATTCGGTCAAGGTCTGCTTGTTGTGGCTGGGCAGCCCCCAGAGAGCTGTGTGTAGCTGGGGCCACCCAGGTGTTTGTCAGAGGTAATTAAGCAACTGCAGCTGTGGCGGAGGTGAGCAGAAGAAGCCGTGGGTTATTTACTCCATGCAACAGATGGGAAAATGCTGGTTTGCCTCTCCTGGTGGGGAAGTTAGTGTTGCTCAGGAGTGGCAATGCTTCCAGCATTTCTGCTGTTTACAGTGTTATTTAGTGCTGCCTGCCCTGTGACCTGGCAGCGGATAGGAAGGAGACAAGCTACCAGAAACCTGCCCCTGCTAAAAATGAGGTCTCTGTATTCCCTGCTGTGCTCCCAATCTGCCTGCTGCTTTAACGGGGTGCAAGAAGATATTTCTGATTATTGGGTTGTAAGTATTTGTGCAGTTTTAACCAACCAAAAACTGACTGATAAAATTGATTATTTAATAGCAGTCCCTTTGTATTACTGAGCCTGAAAACATCTGCTTTCTAGTGTCTTCTACTTTGCTATCTAGGAAGAGGAGTCCTCTCACCAAATCAACATTTCCATGATTAATATAATGAAATTCAGTCTGATTCATGTCCACCTTCTTGTTTTTAAAGCTAGATGTCATGATCCCAAAAAAGCAGTATGTTGTTTCTTTCCTACAACTAACTTCTATTATTGATTGCCTTTGGAGACTCAGTCAACAAATATGCTTTCATCCTGGGTGGTCTTTCAAGCTGGATCTGATGGACTTAGGTTGCATCTGAAAACATGCTTAAGGAATGAATTGCCTGCCTTTTAACTATGCAACAGCCAAGCCTTATTATTTCTGTTTAGCATCAAATTAAACTGTTTCCAGCAGCTGCTGCTAAATTTGCAAGTCTTCAGAAGCAACTACGCATCCTACTCTAGTTTGGATAGAAAGTTAAAACTTTTTTTTTTTTTTTTTTTTTTAACAGCAGAGTGCCTTCAAGTTATCTCATTAAGTCTGTATTTCCCAGCTATGATGTTGCCACTTCCCTCCAGGCCCCAGTATCTTTGATCAGAGATCCAGGCTGAGAAACAGAGGCTGGAGGATGAGTCCCAGGGATGCTCAATAACATATGTACTTGGTGCAGCTAACTTGGCTTTCCCCTGTCCTCTGTTGCAGGAAGAAATGTCTTTCTCTTTGTCTGTCCCCCTGTCCCTGCCACTTCAATTCAGACTTGTTGCTGCTCTGTCTCATTCACTTCCACCTGGTTGCATTCTTGCTATCTGGGCAAGAACTGTGGCAAAAGAGGTCCAGCTGGCAGCAGTGCCAACTATTACAACAAGGGAAGAGCTGCAGGTTCACAGCAGTGGGAGTAATAGCTGGAAACACCTAGCACAGCCTGTAAATAGGGGAGCGCATGCCCCAAGCACTCTCACATCTCACTAGACACTTGGTGGCTGCTCAGAAAACGAGAAGCCTCCTGCTTTTTCTCTGCTTAGGTCTCTTAAGTGATGTGTTTTCACACCTGTGTCTATCTGACAAAATGAACACAAACTTTCATGTACTGATTGTCTAAGCATATAATTTTGGATATTAGATGGGCTGCTGGGAAACCACAGGTTATCTTGTAACTTTGATACCTCTTAGATAACCTTATTGGAGTAGTGTAAAGTCTGAATACAGATTCTAATTGCTAGAGTGAAGTACTTTCAATTCCTGGTGAAAAGGCTTCTGCCGCTGACATTACAAAGCAGTAATACGTCTATACTTTAACCACTTAATTATATATATAGGTGTAAACATGTAATGTCTCACTACTCTGTAAATAATTTCTGCCTGTGAAACCTGTACAGAGGAACCCACAGAAATATGAACAGTACTGGATTCTCCCAAATGTAATCTTCAGAAGTGGCTGAAAAGTCCTGGCTTCCTTCCTGGAGGGACTACCCAGTATCTCCAAACTAGCTTTGTTCCTAGCTGAGCTAAAGTCACCAGAACATCAAAAACCTTCCTAGAACAGAATGTTACCTAGGAAATATCTGCAATTAATGTAATAAGATGTTCTAATTTTGATCAACGTGAAACATTGACTCCTCTACCGCTGTTCAACAGAAGAGCCAAAAACCTCAGGAAAAAAACTTTTATGTTTTCTAATGGAAGAAGGGTCATTTGGCACGATTTGGTTTTGTCATTTGAAAATTAACTTGATTTTAAAAAGAGGTGAGATGTTAACAGTTTGTTTTTCTATTTCCATTTGTACTCAGAAATTCCATAAATAAACAAAAAGATATTCATATTTTTGTAGTGTAAAATCAATCCAATAGATTCAACGTGGTAAGCTGTTTGAATACCATTAAGCTGTTATTTTTTTTAAGGTACCTATCCCTCTTTTAGTGTCACCTAGTATGAAAGTAGGTTGTGGTGGGGAGTATTGTGAGGAAAAATGATTTTCATTATGTGTACACAAAACTGCATCCTCTTTGACCTTTATGAAGGGACAGGCTAGTATTTGAGTGATACCATCTAGTCCAGACAAGGAATGCAGACAATTAAACAATACTTCATGCTTAGGAGGTCATATCAAATACTGTTAACAGCTTTAAAAAATAATAATACCTGTGCTGCCACTTGATTTATTTATTTGGTTATGTTTATGCTCAACGTCAGGAGCTAATAAGGCTAGCCACATGTGGGTGTAAGCCTCACTGAAATAGGTTGAGGAAACCTGATAGATGCTTCATTATCATTAACTAAATAGTATTCCATTAAAGGAAAGAAGAGACAGGAAACGAGATTAACCAAGCCTTCTGTTGGCATCACCTCTGGCATTTCTTCTCTCCTCCAGTGCAGGTATTCTCTATTAGTGGGATCTCCTTGAAAGAGTGGTCAAGGGTCACACTGATCAAAACCTTAATTACCTATGCCATGATATAGGTATTCATAGCAAGATATGCATAAATGGAAGGAAAATAATTAGTAATCCTAAGCATCATGGTGATGATGAGACACCTGCAGGATAATCATCCAAATCAAATATTTGTCTCAGCTTCTTCAGATGATCTATCTCTTCCTGCAGCTGCTGAATGGCAGCAGAGCAGAGTGTGTGCTGAAAGGCAAGGGTGCCAGCTTGACAACGGCATGAATCCTCCTCCTACATGCAGCAGTAGAGCCTTCCTTCCTCATCGCTATCACACTTTGCCCTCAGTAGCAGCTTATATGTTGAAGGGAATAGGCAGTCTTTCTCTGATTGAAAGAAGAGAATCTAATTTGATCAAGGCTTGAGCACAAAAACTTTCACATTCAGCCATTTACATAGCTGATAAAATGGTAGAAATTATTTTTCTTGATCTATACAGTCCTTTACACAAAGGATATTGGCTTCCAAATGCTCTCAGGGCATATCAATATGTGAGATGTCTCCTCAGATAGAAAACCTTTTCTTTTCTGGAATTATGCTTAGTATTTTTACAAGTTTAATCAAGGAAAGACTAGCTTAAAGATATGCCAAACATAGAACAGTGTGTTTCTTTTTCTCAGGTATCTGGGAAAATAATTTAATTGCACTTTTTTTCCCCCTCCATAGCTCAAAGGACATATTAATTGACTGGAAGTTTCAACAGTGTCTACGCTTGTTGGACAGATATTTTCTGGACATTCAGGGAAATTGTAGATGGTCCTGAAATCAGACATCCGAAGAATGTTTCCAAACATGGCCTCAGTGCTGCCCTCTGCACCAGAGCCATGGAGATTTAAGGCAAACACATTGAATGCAATTTATTCTTTTTCTAAAAAAAAAAGTAGAATCAGCCTATTCTGTGTTGACAAGTGTTGCCACACTGGAGGAAGCATTTATATGCAACTGTGGAGGATGCTTTCAAAATCCATTTGGGGTTCACAGGAATGCCTGCTGTCAGATGTTGCCAAGGAAAGTTGCTGAATCAATATCTAAATCTGTTTCCTTTCTTTGCACTGCTTTGGCCAATTTCTACTGTTGCAATGGCCAGCCTTCATTTTCCTGGCAGAGGCTTTGTGGGGTTATCTGGGGTCACTGAATTTTCTGGGCCAGAAATAATGATCTGGAGTGTTCTTAGGTTTAAGAGATATTTATACATCCCCCAGTGTGTGCCTGCATTTTTACCTTCCTGAGAATTATTATATCCTGCAGTTACATCATACATGTGGGGTGCTTTCAAAATAATTTAGATTTTTGAATAATCACATAGGACTCAGCTGACTTAAAAAAGGGAGTAGTAAGTAACTGCAGTTTTATCAAAGAAAGTGTCTCACCTGGAATTTCTAATTCCAACTTATTCTTGCAGTTTTGAAATTTCATGCCTGTGTCACTACTTCACTGTGGACAGCAATACCGAAGCATTCTGGGTTTATAGTCTTACCTGAGGTTAGAGACTCATGTCTCTAAATTTAAGCACTCTGAAATACAGACAATGAGTAGATTTGTCATCTTGTCAGTCTACCTCCCCGTATTTCTTGCTTCTCATGTGATTTATCTGAGGACCATGAGGAGAAAACTTAAACATAATAAAAACCTACTCTTCCCCTCTTTCAGTCTCTCCCTCTCTCCCTCCTCTTTTCTGATTCCCGAATATCACACAAATATATATGTGTGCATATATATTTTTAAGATATTTTAAATTAAAGATCAGAGAGAGGTGAATAAATCAAGTAACTTCTTGGAAACTTCTGCTGTTCTGACTGACCCTTGTATCCAAAATTTCTGAGGTTCAGATTGTGGCTTACTCATTGTTTTAACAACTTTGGTTAACATGTCTTCTGATATAGCAAACCCTATACAATGTTGTGGGATTTTTTGTGGTTGGTTTGTTTGTTTGTTTTAGTAACATAGAAAACCTTTCTAGATGGACCCATTCATCTTATGTATATGTTAGGAGCTTTATTTACTTCACACAAAGAAGTACAGAAGACAGAACCAAGCTCTTTCTGAAGAACTGTGAGAGTTTTCCCCAAATCTAGAAATTTTCCATTTGACAGCCCATTAGGATATACATACTATGAAAAGTATTTTTCATCAGGTAGTAGTAAGCTGTTAATACATAACACAGCATGAGCTCAAGGAATTCTTTTTTCTTCATTTTGTCCAATGGGCCTTGCTAAAACTCCAGTACCATACACAAAATTGTTTGTGATTTGCCAGTGAGAAAATGTGTGTATAAACAGCATCATTAAGCCAACTTGTTCCAATTTCATGTACTTTTTTCAAAGTGAAGTAAAAATAAGAGGACTTGACAAAATGAAGACACACTTATGCTCCTATTTAGCTTATTTAGAAGTCTGGTTGCCCATTGATAACATATTGCTAGTCCCAGGTAATGGGGTGGATATGGTTTGCAGTAGATGTTCAAATTCCTCTCCAGGTAAGCACCACACTCATATAACCTATATATGACAACGATTACACATGGCTCCTTCTCCCCCACCTCCCCACTGCAGTGAAATAGTGGCATAAATTCCTTTTACAAATCCTGTTTCTTCTTCTTTAGCTATAAAGCTGGCAGAAAAGTAAAATCCGGATGTTTTATTTTTCCTTGCACATCATGAGCCTAGAGATAGATCAGAAGACATTATGAATATGAGTTAGAGTGAATGTGACAACAGCCTGAAGCCATTCTTCCTTGGGCTGTAATCTTGTTAAATCTTGCTAGCTAAGCAGTCAGATGTTTCCTGATACTTAAATGGAAGAACTCAGGTGTATTTGGTAGGAGTGACTGTGCTGAATTTGCTTGTTGATATGGAGTTAATGGGTCACTGCTGATGGCATTCTCTCTCAGACTGTGGCTTCTAAATACACTATTAGAGGAATGTGTCAAACTGAATTGTGAACTTCAAGTGGGAAATCTCATTGCATAAGAAGCACTTTAAATGTCACACCCCAACATAACTTTAGCAGTAATTTCACTTGAATTGATAGTTAATACTTTGTCCCCCTTTTTATGCCATGCTAATGTTTTTAGAGGGAAGTCTGCCTCAGTTCATGGGACCAGTGGTTTAAGAATCAAAAGTGCATTTTTCATTGAGTGGTAGTAGAATACCTATCTCTCATTGCTTCCCAGACATAGGACAGGAGAATTCAAACATGGTAATAAAGTAGATAATAAGAAAAAGATATGTATATGTAGACAGGAACTAAGAGAATTATGAAAATTAATTTTACATGAGATCTGCAAATGAAATCTCATTGCTTAATACTGATCAGTGTCTGCTTTGGAATTCTAATGTGTCTATCCCCAAGTTTGAAAGCATTTCCCTAATTTTGTTCATGTTCCTTCCACAAGAATCTGAAATGCTACCTTATAAGAAATCCAGAACAATTTCAGCTATCTGGTTCTTGACTGAGTTCTTAAGCCTAGTTACTGTTCAATCAGTGATTTCTCAAAAAAAAGATAATATAGTTATCTGGATATCTGTTTGTTTGTTTGTTTGTTTTTTGCTTCATCCTTTCTGATCATGTCAAGAACTTTTCATTCGGGACCTGACTGCCTGAAAGCCTGGGGATGGTTTACACTGCAAATTATTACACAACATATTGTAGTAGTCCGTGAAATGCTGATGTTTAAAAACTTTGCTGCAGGTGATAAGATGATGCACACTCAAGGTGATAGATTTAAACTACCTTTAAAGACATAGAGACTTAATGAAAATGTAATCTGAAAATCCAGCAGGGTAGCATCTTTATCACTATGTGCAGAACAACAGCAACAACAAAGCTTTGTAGTAATTGATTCTAATCCTTGAGTCTCCTGAGGCCAGGATGAATTATTTATTCATGTTCTATATAGAGATGTTTCTAATAGACATATTGACATGACCTTTGATCATTATGTGTGTACTTTAGATTATAAAACTTTTCAAATTGAATTATCTTAATTATTTTTAACTTCTAAAATTCCTATTGTACCTGGCATAATTGTAAATCTCCCATCTTGTATGACATGACAGCTAGTCCATAAATCATAGGCTTTAATGTCTCTGACAAATATTTTGTTGAATACACCATTTCACTTCATAGAATAACTTGTGTTTGAGCTTAAGACAAAGTAGATACTTTTTATTAATTTCCTGTTTTGTTAATTTTCTGGCTGGCAGATTTGGTCATCTGAAGACTACTGTTTGGATAGGAATGGATTAAAGAGACAGGTTGGAAGCTAGAGTAGGTGAGCTTTTTACAGTCTCCACCAGATCCTGGGATTTTTCAGCTCAGTGGGAATCCATGGCAATGTAGTTCAGAAGGCAGATAACTGACTTAATTTTGTTTCTCAGTTTCCGCTTGAGGTCAGGCATTTGAGCAGCCTTTACTGTAGTTTTGGACTGGTTCAGGTAGCCCATACCTTGGTAACCTATAGAAAAAAAAACCACATTGAGAGTGTTCATAGCTCACTGTTCAGTTAAAACCTTGTTTTTCCTAAGTGATTCATATTGAATAAGCCCAAATTACACACTCAACCATTCTCCAAAGGGCTAAAATGCCTGCATTTTTTCACTTCTATCATGTCATATATAAATGAGTGAAAAAAATTACAGTTTCTTTCAGGAAACAAACTTTTCCTGTTTCAGAATGAGAAAAAATAACAAATAAATTTACAAGATGTAAAGCAAAGTGCAATTTCAATGATTTAGCTTTATTACTTCAAAACTCCAAAGCTGGAACTAGTCTAAGTTAGTACAGTACAGAGATCTGGACATATTTTTATGTTGAATTCAGCCACTGGAGAGAAAGCTGTTTTTTCCCTGATTGTATGCACCAGACTGCTGCATAATAGCTGGAGCATCCCGGTGGTGTGTTCATCCATTTGACTGAACTTTCTGAAACTAGCTAGGAGCATTTTTCTCCCATACTTCTCCCTGCATAATCTTCAAAATTTGAAAAGCCTGTAAAAGAGAGACCTCCTTTTACTGGCAGTCCTTTGCTGACAGCTTTATTCCACAAATCAGGTTCACCCTTCTCCCCTCCCCAGTGTCATACCGAAAGATTTTTCTGAGCATTCCTCATTGGCAGTGTTCAGCCTGGTTTTTTAAGGGTCGGAGACAATGGCACTGTTCTGGCAGTTGCTGGTAAAAAAATTCAAGATACTCACATTTCTTTGAACAAAAGATATTTTCCTCTCCAATACAATTCTTGAGGAAAAAACATAGAGACCTTTAATGAATGGGTTCAAAACTTTTGAAACCAAAATCTTCAGGAATTGTTAAAGCACTTGAAACAAGATGGGTGGCCTGTAGCTGTAGCTCTGTAAAGGCTGTCTGGGAATGCTATTAAGCGTTGTGCAAAACAAATACTCTAAGAGTTCTTCAGAGAGTACTCAGTGTGACAGGAAGGGAGGAACAATATATGGAGAGCCTGCAATGACACATTTTTCAAAAGCGTCTGTCATGAACTTCAGAATCATGTCTATGCAGAGCTGTGTGAACCTGAGAAAACTGGCTTGGTGAACAAATTTATTTCCTCCCTGCGCTCCTACAGTCTACAATACTTCTCGAGCATAGATCAAGAACTGGTAGAGACAGACAAACCAAGAATCAGTGGCCTCCAAGACTGAATAGATACAGCTAGAGACATTTTGTGAAAACATGGGTTGAAAATACCTGGGAATAAGATAATGCTAAAGATTATGGCATTTAGAATTCTACCTCTGCGGATTTGGATTCTTTCCTTAGGCTAGACTATGAAAGGAAATTAATATAGTGATGTCTCCCAAGGGTTTTACCCACAGCTGAGTAGGACTGTCTATATTGACCTCAGTGACAACTTGCCTTGGATTCTTAGTCTCATTTGTACTATTTCATGTTTCAAAAACTGTGATATAATATTCTATATTTGAAAATTACTGTATTATAACCATTAAGGAATAGAATTATGGGGAGAAAGGGAGTTCAGGGTCTGAAAATATGAGCAACATTACAGCAATGTTTATACAGCACTATAGAAATTAAACACTTTCTTACAATAATTCCTTTCTAACTTGTTTCACTGAGTATCATATAAGGAGTGTTTTTGTGTCGTCTTTTAATGAACATGGATTATAAAATTACTTTAGATTTACACTGTTGGAACTTTTAATCTTCATCGTTGATTTAAAGAATCAAGGGCGTCAAACACATGGAAGCATAAAATACAAAGAAAATAACATATATGTCAACAAATCTATAGGCACAAACACATAACTGACTCTTTTAATGTCATGTTTCCCTTCCCACCTCATACAAATAAGCACAAGCCTGCAAGGTGCTGAGCTCTCCCAGTTTCCACAAAAATGTTCAAACTTTTCCATGTTGCAGGTCAATCCCAAGGATTCCCAAATGAGCCAAAATGATCAGTATCACACTTCACTTCTGCAATCTTTTGTTCATTGTTATGCTAATGGTGTTGTAATTGCTCTGCATCACACAAGTGTCTATTCTTTTGTCTCAAATTGCAAGGTATTCCTCTTCTCCCAACTCACATGTTGGTCTTTTTAAGGTTCTTGTGCAATTTCATTCTTGTGTTCTGAGACAAGTTTTTCTGTTTTCTATATAACAGGTCTTCACACATAAGCAAGACAAAGTTTACCTTCAATTAGAAGAAACAGCACTTAGCCATAAGCTTTAGTCTCACAAAAGCATAGATTTTAATTTAGGAGAGAATAACATAAAGACTTCTGGGGGTGGGATGAAGCACTTAGATATTCTTCAGCTGCTTTTCTTTAATTTTCTCCCATCCTAGTGCTCAAAATGCAAAGTCTTTATCTTCTCTCCTCGACAGATCACAGAGAAATGGGTAGGCAAATGTGGAAAGGGGGAGCAGAGGAGAAGAGGAAAGACTTTTCTTTAGAAAAGCATGGATCTGTCCCCAGAATTGGACATATCCCAGAATCATGAGGGGCATCCAGCCTAGGCAGAGACAAGTTCAGTGCCTGTCCCTGCTTATCCTTCTCTGCCCTGTTTCTACCCCTAAGACAAGTTAAGCTGCATGTCGAGGAGAAAGAGGGCTTGGAGGTTCTATCCAATCAATCCTTTCCCTTCTGCAGCACTGTGGGTATGGGCAGGCAGGAACAATTGGGCTGAACTATCTTTAAATCACTATAACTGCTTTTTTCTTCTTTTCTCAATGGTTAGCATTAATAAGAATGACAATAAAAATGCTCCTGCTCTGAAGTGTTTTTGGTCCTTGATTTGTGCTCGCTCTTCTCTTAGTTTCATAGATGCTTAAGAGGCTTAAAAGCCCTTAAAAGCAATGTTTAAGGACCTGAGCCATTCTCTTTCTTTCCCCAGTTCCCTTCTTTCCGGCCCTCCAAAGATGTTTCAAAAACAAAGCTCTCCAGATAGTCTTGTTTCTCTGTCTGTGTGGTACCCTCTTCACGTTTTCCTCTTTGTGCCCCTGGCTTGTCTCTGCCAGTTGCATCCCAGCTGATGGCAGCTCTGTTATTTCAAAGCTTGGAGCTGGTCCAAATTTCCCAGCAGAAATTCAGAGTGATGAGGTATTTCCCCCCCGTTTTTAGGGCTTCTCTTCACGACTGTGGCAGCCTCACTGCCACTTGCAGGCTTTTGTTGAAGAGACTAGTTACTGAAGGTCTTGTGACAGTGGGAAAATGTCACTTGAGTATGGTTTGTCTAAATGTGAAAGTTGTGCTGAGACATGACTGGACAGGAACAAAGTTGATGGGTGACAGCTCCAGATGAGTGGCCAAGGGACAGCGTCCTGGAGTTGCTTTGCTTCTCTTGGTGGATAGAAGGTGACAATGGTAAATACTGTAGAGATTGCAGTGTGGCTCTCAGCAACAGGATCCCCTGCTGTCTCTCCCCTGGTTAGAAGTCTCTTCGTATATGCCATTCAATCCCCTAGCTCTGTCTTTGCTCACCACATTCTCACAGCTACAACAGACTATTCAGCATTCCCAGGGGATAATTTCCCAACATTTTTCATCTAGATGTTGGACAGCTAGGGGAGCATCCCAAGGGCAGAGAAGGGCATGTTCAAAGATGGTTTCAGAAACCATCCTTGTGAGTGACTTGTTGGTCATTGCTCCCCCAGCAAGACGAATGGTGTAATTCCACCTTCCCTTCACAATGCTCTTGCAGTTGTAGTGGCGTATATCATTATAGTGTATGCTTACTTTTCCTTCTTTACATAAACTGTAAGTTACACTCAAACAACTGTATAGGTGCAAACATCCTAATAATGTTGAGTCATAGATATATTACATCTATGAACACCTGTCTGAGTTCATCCAGCAGATGTTGAGGAAATGAATTTGAGAACACCTGGAAGAAATAAGAAACTGAATGGTAGGAGCATTGTTAAAGGGATAAGAGAAAGCCAAACAAGCCTTGTGTATATCTCATGGATACAATAAGCCTCAGTGACTGAAAGGGAGTAGTTGAGAACAGAGCTACAGATCAAGCATTTTGTTTATCCCTGGGTATATAAGATCCTGAAGCACACTTCTGGACAGTGAAAAGTGTTGTCATCATTTCATATCTTACTTGCCTTGACTAACAATGATGGGGTTTCTAGTTTAGGCACAAGCAAGCTTTCAGATGTATTCTGAGATTTAAAAAGGAGAACCCCAAACTACTTATATTTGTCATTTCTTGATCTCATGGCTTTTCAGCACAATCACTTAGGATGAAAACTGTGAGTGAAAGACCTGCCAGCACATGAACATCTGAGCTTGGGTTACACTGGTGATTGACAGAATGGGTACACTTTTGCTCAATACCATTAATCTGGAGTTTCCATTGATGCCAATTTTGTTAACAATGACTACTGATCACTAAAACACTCTAGTCTTATGTGTGAGGCAAAGTTCAGAATAATGCCTGAAATTATTCTATATCCCAAAATCTCAGAATCATAGTGGGCTTTCTGAAGCTTGCTTTTTAATTGTGCTGTAAGAATAACTGTTACAGTTTCAGATACAATAGGGAAAAGAGGGAAATTCTATGCAGGACACTTTTCTACTATCTACCCATAACTTTTTCTCAGACTACTTGGTAAATTATAGTTTTTTACCATCTAGAAGTAATTTATCAGTTTTTTTCAATAAAATACCCTTCTTTAGATTTTCTCTGATTTTCTTTAAAAATAGAATGCTTGCTACAGCCACAGAAAAAATGGTCTCCAGGCTTTCTGATCTGAGTAAAATTGAAAAAACTGTTTATGGAAATAAGAAACTCTTCTAGAATTTTCTCATCGAAGTCCATCTTTTTACCTAAAAAATAACCTGGTTGATGGAAAATATTATGGTCTGGGTTTTTTCTTCCTCTTTATCATATACAAGGAGAAGAGAGTTGATCCAAATATTAAGATCAAGGAGAGCTATTTTGTAAAGTGTAATAATTTGAGGCTTATGCTTATGCAGTCCTTTTCAAATTCTTCACACACAGATTGTCAGCTGAATTAATTCTCAAATACCTCTGGAATGTCATGGAAAGGTATGATGATGTCCTTAAATCATATGCTTATTGTAGGTAAGAATAGAGACTTGAAGGCTTAGTGGCTTGCTCAATATGATGATAATTTGTGAAAGTGCTAGGATAAATACAGAATTTCAGAATATTTTTCTTACTCCTGAGGATTACATTGCTTTCCAGATTATGGATTTGGGAGAGAATATGGGAAGTAATTGTTTGTTTCTGAATGCTTGTATCTGCATTTATTTTTTTATTTTGGTTACTGAAATATGTACACTTCTTCCAGCTCTGTCGTTTTTGTTTTGTTCTCTTTTTTGATGACATGACATTTAAATTGAGGTCTTTAAATGGACCTTTAGCAGTTCAGGTGATTTATTTCATGAACTGGGCGTCAGTAATTCACAGAGGTTAATGTGCATGCTACTAATAGATTTTTCTTGCATGACTTTTATCATTTGGCTGCTACAGTCAGTTCATCAACATTTGTAGATGGAGATTGTAAGAAGTTCGGCTGTGCGTCAAAGATGCTTGGATGGCTCTGTATAAGCCAATCTGGTAAGAAGGAGAGTGTAGCCATGTTCAGCCAATCTGTTCTCTGTACTTATCTGTTTGCATGGTCACTAGCTCAGGAATCTGTGCTCCACAGTCAGCTGTCACCAATTTTCTTTTATCCTTTACATTCTCCTTGTCCTTTCTTCTGATTTATATGTATTTCACATGTCATATTTCTGTTTTATCCAGTCAATTCTCCTCAACTTTGCTGTCTGGCATCTTATTCAGGATACCACCTAATTGGCAATATGGAGGTGAAAAACCTCTTGTGTTTTAAAGAGCACTGCTTCTCCACATGCACCTAATCAGGGCTCCCTTGTCCCTGGGTGATTAAGAATTTGTCCACAGAATAGTTTTCACATTCATCTGTCAGATGGCTTCAGCAGTTGACTAAATATGAGAGTCTGTGTTTTATTTTCAACTGTTGCCTTGGCATATAACCATCACAGACACTACAGTTACCACCCAATTATCCTCTCCCTCCTTTCAGAACGATCTATTTTTACAATATTTTTAAGTAATAAAAAAAAGAAGGGGGGAGTGGATCAAAAGAAAGGCACAGTCCCCTAGCACCTCTTTATTCTGGCCACTGTAACTTTCTGTAGTCAGCACTGGACATGCACCCTTGCCACTGTATCACTTCTTAAAGGACTGTGGCCTGGCATCACACTGTGCAGGTGTCACATATTCCTCATTGTCCTTCATCTCTATTTATCTCCCTCTGGAGGCATCTCTGCCTTGTAACGGACATCTCCACTACATATGTTTGGATAGTATCACTCTGAGTCAGAAAAAGTTGTTAGAAGCACCTCAGTACAGGGAAAGGGAATAGGCTTCTAGAAAAGAAAGTAAACCTAAGGCAAGAAGATCTGGAGTAAGGATCTCCTGGACCCTGTTCCAGTGATACTTATGGGAAAAAAAAAAAGAAAGAAAAATAGTGCCTGTAAAACCTAGCATATACTGCTTATTTGGTGAAACAGATAAGAAAATTCACCATTCTTTGCTGAGTATAAAGTAACAAATGCACATGGTGATAATCTTTAGTAAATTTCACAAGTATTATCCATGTTTGCAGTGTTGAGTTTAGAACAGAGCTGGAATGGTTGTAGGTTTTTTTGTCACATCTTACTTTATGATGAAAGGAGCCTTAAACTTATTTTATTGAACATTTGCTGTATTACTTCTACAGAAACATGTACTTGCTTCCCCATCCAACCAAATGGACAAAAGTGCAGTCAGGGAGGTAACTGATTCATAAAGAGAGGAGAAGAATGGCAGTTGTTTCGCTAAAGTTCCTTAAATGCAAACAGTATCACCGCAGAGCTGGACCTAGAAAGCAGAAGCTGTCCTGCCTGTCCCTGAATGCACAAGCTTGCCCTAACATTTAATTCAGAACATCCTTTACGGCTTAGCAGGCCAAATGAAAGCCATAACTAAGACGACCTTTTGTAGTTCTAATTCCAGGTGGCAGTTTGTACTTTTATTATTTCTAAAGCAGCTTGTAAGATGCTTAGCACCTGATCTACAGGTTTTATTTGTCTCTTGGTCAAGCTTTGATGGAATTTCTTATTTTCAGCTGTTTTATTCTAAAAATTGTCCACAAAATGCAGGTCAGACTTCTGTCTTAGTGATGTAAGGGTTAAATTTGCAGTAACTTCCATGATTTATTCTTAATCTATCCCAGCTCTAAGGAAATAGAATTCACACTCAGAATCTCTTCCCCATTGAAATTCATTATACCAATTATGTGGTGGCAGCATTTGTCATTGTTATTTGTTCGTTATTTCAAAGGAGAATTACTAGGTACATGATAATGCAGTTGTCTTATATGGTAGGCAACAAGGAATAAGTTAATAATGATGCATGTACTATATTCCTTAGCTCACAAGCGGAGCCTTTTCTGAGTATTTACACCCCTAAAAAGCTTCATATGGGTTTCGGCAAGATATGTGTCTCTGTGTGTATTTTGAATAACTGAATGTGGTTATATGCTTTGTCACATGTTGAAATACTGCAGGGTTTTTTTCTTCATTATGTTTGGCACTAGTGGTAACTCTTTGTGTTCAAAAGCATTAATCATCCATGGTGTTGGATACCAAGGGCCCTATCTTCACTGCCATTTATCATGGTGTAGGCTTCCTTTGTGTCCTGCAGATGTACTCACCCTTACTCTCAGGAACATACCCCTACTACAGGGTGAAAGGTGAATGAGCCATTCCTTTGCTTTTAGGTTTTCCTCTAATGATGATCCTTCGGCCTCATATGAGATGAGATGAATACGACAATTTATATGGCAGATGCCTAACTTCTGGGCTGACTTGGAGAAGAACAGATCAGTGGAATTATATGACTTTGGAGAACATTTTTCCTATAACACTGTTCTAATGAAGAGAGTTTTGTAAATATATAGAATATGGTAGAGTTCAGATAAATGGCATACTGTTAGTCCAGCTTGCACTTTCTATCTGCATCCGTCCACCTCTTTTGTGTATGTTTATTAGGTGGGGAGCATGCTGGTGTTTGGGTTTTTTTTTTTCTTTTTTTCTTTTTTTTGGACCCTAGTTACTGGTATAGGAAATGAAAGCAAATATATTTGTATAGCATAATTCATCACAATTGCCTCAGATGAAAGACTACCCTGAAATTTAAGAGAGGGCTGAAATTACTTCAGCTTGTGAGGAAAGACACCATTAGACCAAGTAACTTGTTTACGCATGGCACTGAGGCTTACAGCCTCTGCAACATTAATGGACTGAGGTAGCATAATTTTTAGCCAAGATCAAGATTAATTCCTCTGCAAAGGTGAAACAAGCAATTATATAGAGGACTACAGGTTACTTAGAGATGACCAGCATAACATGTTCATGTGATCATTGTATGGAATAATTGCACTTTATATCAGCACTTCTGGCAGTGTGGCCTTCATCAGTCAGATATCTCCCACCACCAAAAAGCTGATAGTATGTGAGCCCAAACTTAACTGCAAAATTGTAGAATCAGTTACATTGTATTAATCAACCTTTTCTTGTTCTCTTCTTTCTCTCTGATCCTAGCATTGGACAGTTGTGCAGTCTGGGTTAAACAGAATTTACCCATTTGTAATCTGCATACTATAATATTTGCATAGTTCTCATACGCACAAACACTACTGTACCACTAGCACCAAATCCATTACAGTGTATAGGTGAGCTGCAGACAATCCAGGAGACCCCTGGGGTGCATCACAGATAATTTCCTAAGCCAGGTAATAGACAGCCCTACCAGAGGAGGTGCATAATTGGACCTGTTGTTCACCAAGGCAAGTGAGTTAACTGGAGACGTCAAGGCTGGAGGCAGCCTGGGCTGCAGTAGTCATGCACTGGTGGAATTTGCAGTCCTGAGGGATATGGGCCGGCACCCTGACTTTTAGGAGAGCAAAATTCCAGCTATTGAAAGAGTTAGTCAATAGGACCTCCCTGGGAAACTGCCCTCAGGGACAAGGGAGAAGATCAGAGGTGGCAGATCTTTAAGAATGCTTTCCATAGTGCACAAGAGCTCTTGATCCCCATGTGTAAGAAATCAGGAAAGAACAGCAAGAGACCAGCAAGGATGAGTCAAGACCTGCTGGTCAAGGCCAGGAAGAAAATACACAGGCAAAGGAAACATGGCCACGTATCCTGGGAATAGTATAGGTGTGCTGACTGGTTGTGTAGGGATAGAGTCAGAAAGGCCAAGGCATGGCTGGAGCTGAACTTGGCAAGGGACATAAAGAATAAAACACATGGCTTCTACAGGTATGTCAGCCAGAAAAGGAAGGTCAAAGAAAGCGTACCCCCTCTGATGAATACAAGTGGCAAACTTGTAACAACAGACAAGGAGAAGGCTGAGGTCCTCAACAGCTTTTTTTGCCTCAGTCTTCACTGGCAACCTCTCTTCCCTCGCCTCTCAAGAGGATAGACCTCAAGGCAGGGACTGTGGGAGCAAAGTCCCTCCCACTGTGAGACAAGACAGATTCAAGACCACCTGAAGAACCTGAACATACATGAGTCTATGAGACCTGAGGAGACGCACCCCAGAATCCTGAAGAAATTGTCTGGTGTAGTTGCCAAGCTCTCTCTATAATATTTGAAAAGTCAAGGCAGTCAGGCAAAGTCCCCAGTGACCAGAAAAAGGGACCATTTTTAAAAAGGATAGAAAGGAGGACCCTGTAAACTACCAACCTGTCAGCTCCACCTCTGTGCCTGTGAAGATCATGCAACAGATCTTGCAGGAAGCTATGCTAAGGCACATGGAGGACAGGAAGATGATTTGAGGCAGCCAGCATGGCTTCACCAGTCTTGCCTGACCAGCATAATGGCCTTCCATGATTGAGTGACTACATCAGTGGACACAGGAAGAGCTACAGATGTCATCTGTCTGGACTTCTGTAAGGCCTTTGACATGGTCCCCCACAACATCCTTCTCTCTAAATTGGAGAAGTATGGATTTGACAGATGGACTGTTTGGTGGATGAGGAATTGGTTGTATGGTCGCATCCAGAGGGTAGTGGTCAACAGCTGAATGTCCAGATCGAGATCAGTGATGAGTGGTGTCCCTCAGCGGTCTGTACTGGGGCCAGTAATGTTTAATACCTTCATCAATGACACAGACAGTGGGATTAAGTGCACCCTCAGTAAGTTTGCAGATGACACCAAGCTGAGTGCTGCGGTTGATACACCTGAGGGAGGGGATGCCATCCAGAGGGACCTGGACAAGCTCATGAAATGGGCCCATGTGAACCTCATGCAGTTCAACAAGGTCAAGTACAAGGTCCTGCACCTGGGTCGGGACAGCCCTGGTATCAATACAGGCTGGGGCATGAAGGGATTGAAAGCAGTTCTGTGGAGAAGGGCTTGGGGTTACTGGTGGATTTAAAACAGGGTATGAGCTGACAATTTGTGCTTGCAGCCCAGAAAGACAATCATATCTTGGGCTGCATCGAAAGAAGTGTGGCCAGCAGGTTGAGGGAGGTGATTCTGCCCCTCTACTCTACTCTGGTGAGACCCCACCTGTAGTACTGCATCCAGCTCTGGAGTCCTCAGCACAGGGAAGACATGTACCTGTTGGAGCAGGTCCAGAGGAGGGCCACAAAAATGATCTGAAGGCTGGAGAACCCCTCCTATGAGGACAGGCTGAGAAATGTGGTGTTGTTCAGCCTGGAGAAGAGAAAACTCTGGGGAGATCTTATTGTGGCCTTTGCATACATAAATGCAGCTTAGAAGAAAGATGGAGACAGGCTTTTTAGTAGGGTGTGTTGTGATAGGACAATGAGTAATGGTTTTAAACGAATAGAGGGATTTAGGCTAGATATAAAGAAGACAGATTTTATGATGAGGGTGGTGAAATACTGAAACAGGTTGCCCAGAGAGGTGGGAGTTGCCCCATCCTTGGAAACATTCAAGGTCAACTTGGATGGGGCTCTGAGCAACCTGAACTAGTTGAATATGTCCATACCCATTGCGGGGGGGGGGCTGGACTAGATGACCTAAAGGTCCCCTCCAACGCAAACTATTCTATGATTCTACAGTTTCCTGTTATAAGCGTGTACCAAGTTTTTGCCCTGGGACATAGATATCCAGCCCTATGTGACTTTGATGGAAGGAAATCCATCAGCTACATCCCAATAAGAATTCTCCAAATCCCATCTAAATTCCATGAGTCTTCTTATAAAGAAGACTCAGGTATTTTTGTTAAGAACAAACATGAGAGCAATTATAAAAATGAGCATGAGTTTCTAAGAGAATTAGAGGCACAAATTTGTAATTATTATTGTAAATTAATTTAGTTTGCTCATTTTAAGTCTCAAAGGTCAAGGGAAGGATGAAGAAATAAACTTGTTGGACTGAATTTATTGGACTGCGTTTACAGACTGGGACACTCTTTTTGCAATGTTAGCAAGTAGTTTGTTGTTCTTCTTACCCAAGTCTTCTGAAAAAATACACAGTATTGGTTTTATTGAGTCAGATGAATTAGTTTTTATGGAACACTCCTGAAAGGGTCAGTTGAATTTTTGTTTCGACAATGAATATTTGCAGCATTCTTCCTTTCAGAATGCACACAGGGAATTAGGATTGGAGTACAATTACTTTGAAATATCTGTCCCCGAAAGCTGGGTATCAGACTGGACAGAGCCCTTACTTTGATCTGGGATAGCAAATGCTATTCATGCCAAATGTTGTCTTCTATTTAATTTCAAAAAAGAACCTAAGCTTTGGCTGATTGCCATTGGGGCATCTGACTTCAAAGTGTAGGTCCCCAATTCTTGCACAGATATACAACCCTGGAAAGTGTTAATTCCCCTCAGTGATCTTCTACCAAGTTTCTTACATGTATTTCCTGTGGTTGCCCAGGACTCTGAAAGCTTCATAATGTGAAGCACCTGAATGCATTTTTCACTGCGGTGTCTTACCTATGCCGCCTGAAAGGACTTATCCAATAGCTATTCTTAGTATATTTTTGCCAGGTCAGGCCTAGAGCAACATAAAGACAACTGGAGCTCTGATCCAATGCCCAAGAAGGGTAGTACTTCTATCAAGACTGTTGGAGATCAGGTTCTCTAATACCTGGATCATAAATGGGTATTTCAACACAGTTCCTGGGAGATGACCCTGGCCATCACACTCAGGGATATTCTTATGTTTTGTCCTGTGTCAGCTTCTTTGAAGCATAAATATTTACCATCAGGAGAGAGTGTGTTTTCGTATCATTATGTGTAGGACTTCTGCATGTGAGAAAGAAGATAGGGATTCCAATTTCTTCTCTAAAAGCACTTAAAACCTAACCCAGAGTACTTAATACAGTCAAGTCCAAAGCCCTCTTCTTCTCTTAGGTTTTTTTTATATATCTTTCTTTCTGTGATTTCACATTCAAATTTACTTCTTTTGCTTTACAGCGTTCATTAATTCCAAGTGATGAGTGAAGTTAACAAGAAATTTTCATCCCACTGTGGTGAAGATTTAATGCTTGCTTAACAACACAGAGAAAGAGTCTCTCATATTGAGAGCAAAGAGAATGCACAGGCTCTTTCAAAGGTAGGGGTTATAAAAATAAATTGCCAGCATCTTCACCACTGTGTGTTTCTCAGGGGTCGAGCTGCCACTAGTATATTATGCATGTTGTTTTTTTAAAGACGCTAATTATTTTACATTATGTTTATTAAGCCCTCCAAATCATTGTTGTTCACCAGCTACCCAATTTCCTCAAGTGCAAGCAAAAGAAATAACAGCCATCCATGGCTTTGACATGCTTTTGATGAATATGGCCTGTATAACATTTACCACAACTCAGACAGAAGCCGTTATTTCAGCAAAGCCTGTTATTGTTCATTAGTACAAAGAGTGTGTAATAAATATAATGAAAGATTGCTTGGTTTACTATATCTTTGTCATCTAAAGCAGCTCCATGAATAACTACAGGGATTTGTCTTTGAATGACTTATTTGCTTGCTGCCTAATAAATAACATGTAATTAGGGTAATATATTGTTTCCTAGTTATGTTAGCAAAGTAGTGGAGGAAAATAAAAGAAAGTTTTCAGATATAAAAGAATAGTAGATAATTTTAACACTATCCCTTAAAATACTTGGACTCATTATGTGTGGCTTAAACTGCTGGGAGGTCTATGTGTAAAGGAAAAGCAGGAAATAGGTTTAATGAGTTCTTTATTACTCTGGTCATGAATTATTACACAGGTAGTATAAAACCGCAGCAACTGTTCTGCACGTAAAATTTCCCTCTGTTTGAATAAGGCACCCATGGTGACCTGACACTGGTGAAAGAAAATAGGCCATGCTAGTTCACAAGTCTGGATGTTTTACTCCATCTATCAACATTTTTTCAGCAGCTAGTCCAGTGTATTTCAGGATCAACAGTGAGCAGGTGTCCATTCTCATTGGCTGGCTGCACTGGCAATAAAATGTTTGATGAGGTGCCCTGGAAGGACTTCACGGCACTCAAAAGGAGATGCTTGTTTACTGTGTGAATGTTGAACAGGGTATGTGCCATAATGTGTAGGAGCGGTGACAAAAAAGAAGATGACAAAACATTTTCTTTAGCCTTTTACTAAGGAAAAAATTAATTTGAAGCCACCAGTGAGACTTTAATGATAAAAAACTGGTTCCATAATATGTTTGCATATTACCATCCTGAGTTACAAGAGTGGAGTTAGAAAACTTAAGAATGCTTTTCAGGATTTTGAGACAGTGTATGTGGCCCTTATGCCAACATTAGAATTCTCTCGAAGTCCCAATCCCAAATCAGCCACCATTTGCGCAGCTCAGTATTAGCAGCATTGAATAGCAGTGGCCTTTAGACATCTGAGTAGGTGAGTAGGATTTCCTTAGTCACATGCAATTTTTCTCTTCTAGTGCAAATACCTTATTTATTCCCTGATGTCACAAGCTGAATGAATTGAGTAGTCTTTCTATTCCCAAACAGGGTCAAATATGGAAAAAGATCAAAATCAAGCATGATTTGCAGTCAAAACCACACTCAAATAGTATTTCCAAATCTCTTCACACTGCCAAATGAATTACAGGTGAGGTTTACGTAACAGTGGTACAGATCTTCTACTGCTTTTCCTTCAGTAGCATCTTCTCAGTTCATGTTTGTTAAGCCTGTTTATAAAAGATATGATAGATTCAATTCTTGGTCTTAACCAGGCTGAAAATACTTGCCTGTAGAAGTCACCACCTCACACAACAAACGCTTTTCCTGACCCATACTTCTGAGGCAGCATGGCCCAGTTTTTGGCAGGGAGGCCAGAAGACAAGATAATATTGAGGTTATCAGTGCAGACTGCCGAGGAGATTGGCTTTCTTTCTGTAAAAATGAAAATGGAAGCAGCTATCTAGGCTAACTGGTGATGGACTGGATTTGTCCAGGCAAACATTGGTTCCTATCATCTGTGAAAGTGTCTACCCCAGGGACAAAGGCTGACTTGGTTGAAAGAGATTTCACTGGAGGGTTTCAGCTCTCTTTTCTTTTGTGTTGGGTCTGGCTGGGATGGAGTTAATTTTCTTCATGGCAGGTAATAATGTGCTGTAGTAATGTGCTGCGTTTTGGTTTTGTAGTTAAAACAGTGTTGATACACCAATGTTTTGGCTATTGTTGAAAAGTGCTTGCACAGATTCAAGGCCCTCTGTTTTCATCCTCTGTCCCCAAAGTGAGTATGACTGGGGTGGGCAAGAACCTGAGAGGAGACACAGCCAGGACAGCTGGCCCAAACTGACCAAAGGGATATCCTATACCGTACGATGTCAGCTGAGCAACATAAGTTCAAGGAAAGGAAGAAGAAACGGGGACATTTGTGGTTATGGTGTTTGCTTCCCAATTAGCTGTTACATGTGCTGAGGCCCTACTTTACAGGGAGTGGCTGGACACCTCTCTACCCATGGGAAGTAGTAAATAAATTCCTTATTTTACTTTGTTTTCATGTACAGCTTTTGCTTCACCTATTAAACACTTTTTACCTTGATCCATAAGCATTCTCACCTTTCTTCTGTTTTCTCCCCGTCCTGCAGCTGTGTGGGTGCTTGGCTGCTGGCTAGCGTGAACACACCACAGTTTCATTGTAAGACTGGGACAGGCAACATTTTTAGAAAAGCAAATCATAAATCCATCCAGAGTTCTAGGATTTCTCCAGTTGACTTTGATTCTGCATGGTATGTGTTTTGCACCTACAATCTATTCCCAGCAATTTGAAAACCAACTTGTATTCCTGAAGAGCGGCTATAAGCAACTGACAGCACACACTGCTTTAAACATATAGCCCTAAGGCTCTGGCAAGTGCACTAAGGCAAGGAATTTTAAAGATAAGATTGTTCGTTTTGTCCTTAATTCACCCCATTGGATTTACTAGCAACTATTAATCACTGTATGGTCTGTATCACACACTGTTCTCCCAAGCCTACGCAATGCCAGAGGCACAATGGGACGAGATAGGGAAAGGCGATCAACTCACAGTTTGAAGTGAAACACAGGTCTGTTCTTCTGTGAGCTTAGAATAGGCCAGAGTAGAATATTTAACTGGTGTGCAATGTGCGGTATGTTTTGAAATCTGTAGTGTGCTCAATTTGACAAGCAAGGCCTACATTAACCTCTTAATTGCAGGCTTTCCAACTCTCTTCTGTCGTTTTTCCATGGACTATGTAGTAAATGAGTGATTTTAGTACACTTCTAGTCTGCTTAATAGTGTTATTTAAAGCTGTGGGTTATTTTGGGCAAAGCTGTTGTAGATTTTTAATAGGGAACTGCATCAAACCTCAGTTAAGCCATACACCGCCTGATCTTCAACAGGTATGAATTGTAATTAATTAATACATCATCTAGTGGAACTGACCCCTTATTTTTTAACCCACTGCAAATTGATCCTCCACATGTTTATCTGCTGTCAATGGTGTTTTAAGACTTGTTTATTTAAATCCTCTAGCTGATGGTCTATTATAAATTTCACATGATGTCCTTTTAGATCAGCTGTCTGCATGAGCAAATTTGAAATATATGGGTATGCACACAAACACACATATGCCTGGCTGTTCAAGGCCAAGTTTCTATGAAAGAAGAGTTTGCAAATCTGACTTTTAAAGCCCTATCATTACCCTCCGTCTTCCCTTTATATTTTTGCACACAGTGAAAAGGACCAATATGACCCCTCTTTAGCACTTAAAGATTCCCAAAGCCAGTTCAGGGGAGTGAGTGCTAGAGAACTGCTGAAGCAGTATGAAGGAAAATAGGAGAGAAGCATTTGCTTAAATGTTTTGCTAAGTGTGCTTTAATGAAGTAGTTGTATTAGCGCCTGTGTTAACTCTGTATCTATTAGCTGCAATTCAACAAGGTGATGAAGGAAGGGTATAATGTAACACTGTGCACCGTCCCACTACTTCATCAGCAATAGCTCCTAAGCTTGAAGTTAAGTATATATTTAACTACCTTACTAAGCTGCCCCTTTAGTGAACATGTTTTATTTAAGGTTTTCTAGAGTTCTAATTTGGGTGGTTTTTTTTTTTCCCTTTTCCTACTTTGAGGCCAGGGAGTGCTGCATCAAAAGTCATTTTCCAAGCTAAGGATTTTCCCTTCTTCCCAGTTCACAACGAGGCCATATCCTGTGTTTGCCATTGTCCATGAAATAATTAATCAAGGGGGGAAAAAAATATGTTTCTTCTAATTAACAGAGACAATGTAAACAGAATAGTGACGTTTCTTAGTGCAATAAGACAGCTAAATATTTCCTCTTTACTAGTGTGGGAGAGACAATTGTGGAGGCAGGGAGGAAAGCT
Organism: Phalacrocorax carbo; assembly: GCF_963921805.1. Classification (NCBI taxonomy): domain Eukaryota; kingdom Metazoa; phylum Chordata; class Aves; order Suliformes; family Phalacrocoracidae; genus Phalacrocorax; species Phalacrocorax carbo. The sequence continues at coordinate 42,097,504 of NC_087548.1, forward strand.
CTCTCCATGGCGCTGGAGGGCGTGTGCACCATTTATCAAGCTGACTGCTCTGTCATATCAGTGGAAGGACCCTGGAGAGCCCTGACCATGAGATTGAAGGTTGGTACCAATTTACTGCAACACAAATGCATTGAACAGGAAAGAGAGAGCTCCTAATCTCTTCAATTTTCTTACATTACCCTGAAGGCTAGGGAATTAAATGAAACAGTAGCTGGTGACAACTTTAGAGGGTCCTGAATGCATGACAGAAAAAGTATTAAAATAGCTCAATAGTTTTATTTTATACATGTGTGTTAATCTTACCCTTGCATAGGAACCTGGTTAGAAAAGGCTGCCTCTTGGATAAGAAGGAGAGAAGCCTACTGAATTCAGTATCTGTCTGGTTCAAACTTGGAAGCAATATTTAAAAAATATATAAAATGTTATTTTTCAAAACCAAACAAAGCATATCCTGGGATCTCGTCGTTTTCTGTTTGTTCATTGACTTTGGCAAACTTGCACTGCACCGTTGATCTTTAGCAGTGCCAGTCTCTGCAAAAACGTGCGAACAGAAGAATTTGTTGTGCTGGTCAGCCTTTCTGCCCACCTCCTGCAGAGTCCTTGCACCATTCTCTCCAGAAAAGGGTGAAAGAGATCCCCATACTGTGCCAATGGGAAGCATTCAAGATCCTGTTAAACACTTTAGCTAGAGAGTGTTTTAAACATTAAACATCCAGCTTTATTTCCTGATTAGTCATTTATCAGCTTGTATTAACTATTGCAATGCTGGGCATCCATATTTATAAAAATGTCCATCCCCTCATTAAATCTTGCTTATTTCTGATATCATTGAATGCTGCATAGACTTTTCCTCACTTCAGAGACTGCAATGTTAGTTCACAAAAATATAAAAAGAAAGCATTTATACAGCATCATCTCCTGTACAGATTTAATACTTGTTCAAAACACATAGCACCTTCCTTTACAAGGCTACCCACAGGAGCAGCTGTATTCCAAGTGCCGCTAGCAAGATATAAATAATAATAATACTACATGGTTATATATAACTGGGAATAAACTTAAGGCATCCCTGTACCTTCAATTTAAAGGACTGCTAAAGGCCATCATTTCCCATTTCCTAGTGGGCTGGGGGAGAGAGGAGTCACACAATAAAAGGACATACACAATTATTATAGCATTACCATTTGCAATTCTAGAGTTAAAGGTCAGTGTGGTTTGCTACTGTAATATTTCCAGGGATTTATAACTTGCCTGCATAAAAATTTGCTCCAGGTTAATATTTTCTACACTGAGTGTTAGTCCGGATATGAATTTTATTTTTTATTTTTGTTTTTTTGTTTGTGGGATAAAAAAAGAAGAAAAAGCTTCACTATAGATACAGTTCCAGTCCATAGTTGTTTTAAATTTATGCTCTCTTGTAAACATACACAGTTCAGAGTTTAGAAAACTGTTTTAGTGAGATGGGAGAAAAAGTGTGCCAAAGTGATTTCAGAGTTTGATAATAAAACAAAGACCAATAATACTGAAATTGTTGTTTTCAACTTCTATAAGGCCATGAGCATTTGTTTGTCCACACATACGTCATGTACAGGTGAGAGGGGACCTGTGAGGACTTCCGAAGTCTCCCCACTCCTGCCCCAAGGCCCAGGTAAAGGACCAGCTTTCCCCTTTCCACCTGGATATGCACACATGCCAGTTGTGTCTGCAGCCCCCTCAGCTGTATTAGCATCTTCTTAGCAGAGTCTTGTTGCAAAACAGTTTAAATGCTGTGGGTTTAAAATAGTCTTCTTCAAAGCCAGCTTCCCATGATACTGTGCCTTGCTAAGCCACATTTATTCATTAAGAATTAGTCAGGCAGATTAAGTAGCTTTTGTCCTCCCTGTCCCCACAGTTTTAGCTTATCTCTTTCACCATATGCCCCATCTAAAAGAGATATACCCACACCGGAGTGGTGGACCTGAGGACTGGGAATATGTGGGACATCTCTTTCAGCCTTTTCCCTGTTTGACTTTTTCCCCTACTGTTTTCTCAAGAGAAATTCACACTTAAGTGGTAAACCCAACCTTCACCATGCCATGTGGCTTTGAAGTAGAACTGGGATGAGGGGCTTTGTGCTTTTAGTCCTGGAGAGGGAGACCCCTCTGTCCCCCACCCTTACCCCCCATGCTCCTTGTACTGGGGAGGTAATTTATAGACCTCTGGATACTTAGACCTGTGAAGGTCTCATCTTTATTGTCTCTCTTTTCCTCTGTTATTGTCAGCCTCTAGTTTTTCTCCATCTTGTTCTTTTCTAGTTTTGCTTATTTGGATGGTAACGTCTCGCAAGCATGGCATCATTCTCCAACACTGCCGGACACTGTCTGGCCCAGTCTCATGCACCTCTGCTTGCAGCTGTTGACAGACCTTTAGAAAGCACTTAAACCTTTTCCTGTCATTTGAAATAATGATCTAGTTTGTTTATTCTTATTTTCTTCCATCTCTATGAATTACTCCTTTTTGTGTTTGTTTTATTTTGTCAAATTACGTCATAGAATATTTTCCAAGGGAAAAATGTATAATATCCACTGAATCACAGACCCGTGAGAATACTAGTTTGTCAAATGTTTGCCCTCCGTTCAGCAACAAAGTCTTCCCTCATATAAAAATATGCCCCAGACTTTAAGAAATTGATTTAAATACTACTGCTCCTAGGTTTAATTCAAAAGGAAATGTATGACAGCAATCCACTAAATTATCTTGAAATAAAATTGGTTCTCACTGTACTGGGACTTTTGAGGTCTCTCTCACTGTGTATCAGAGTTTCCTATTTTAAATTTTCATTCAACATCAGCCCAAAATAAATGGTGCTTCTCTTTGTCCTGCTGTAAATTGTAAATCTCTGCAGTGAAGAATTATGACAGTGAAGCTAAAAACAGCTTTTCTAACATTGGCTAAATTATTTCCACTTTGTGAGGAGACTTCTGCTTTGTGAAAGCCTGTTAAATCCCTTGTCTAGGCATTTCTTCTGTCCCTAAAAGGTAAATGGCCTTGTGGCACTTTTTTCCTTCCCCCATCAGAGGGATTTTTTTAAAGTGTTTTGTCTTAATCATTACCCATATTGTAAGATCTAATCCTAAGAAGCTTCCAAAAAATGACAGAATATTTTAAAATGCTACCTTTATGAGCACAAATGCTAAAAGAATCTATTTTAATGTGAGTGCAGTTCTTGATATCCTCAGATGCAGTGCCCTTTTGGGTAAGAAATATCATGACATTTGATCTACTGTCATGGAGGCATCTGTGCAGTCTAATTCAAGATGGATGAGAGAGATGATAAAATATTTCTTTTATTAGGAAGGATAAGAATTAAATTGCTTTCTACAGAAAATGAAATAATGATAAATGAAGTAATTAGCCACTCAGCTTTGATGTTTTGGGGTGTCGAATATTTGGGTACTGCTCTTAAGAAGTGGCAGAGGGAGAACTCTCCAAGTGTTTGATTCTGCAGAGGCTGAGAGCTCCTGATTTCCACTGATTTTTGTTTTGCTTTCAAGGGGCATCTATAATTCCAGTGTCTGGAGGGTGTACTTTTTATTATTTGTAGAGCAGTAGCTGAAGGAAGGGTATATTAGTAAACTTTCTGGAAAACCTAGAACTGTCTGTTTGTTAAAGAATGCACTCTTGTTACTTGTGATGGATCTTTAGTAAGAAAGGATATTTAAATGTTTTGGCCTTGGTTTGGCCTTGCACACGGACAGGTTTAGGGAGGGTTGCTCTAAGCTGGATAAGGTGACAGCAAGTGGCAGTGTGTTACAGATCCATGAAAACTGCTTGATTCATTTAACTGATCCTTTCTGTGCAGTCTAACGTTTGCAGATTTAACACGCTGTCAGCCTGACTAATTAGGCAGGGCTGAGCACTGGGCTGAGGCCTGTGAGGGGTTTCCAGTGCTGTGTCTCCATGTCTCACTGAACTGTGCCTGGTGAGCAGAGCCAGTGGGTCGTGCATCCAGCCGGACATCACAGGAATGCTCCTGTTCCCCTGGCACAGCACAGAGCTTTAACAGCACACTGCTTCAGCCTTTGTGTGCCAACACGCTGGTCCTACAGCCTCTGGGGACCTAGGGCTGTTTCAGCTGGAATAGGGGAAAGACTCCACTATGGGAAGAAGACAGGTTCATAGGATAGGACAGGCCCTGTTGTCACGGGTTCTAATCACTTGCTACTGCTGGTGGCTTTGTCCTGTCCTTGTCCCAATCAGGCTTAGCCTCTGAAGGAGCCAGCAGGCAGTGATCATTCAATCAGCGCCCTAAGCTTTCTGGCAACTTTTTGTAGCCTTTCATAACACTGTCAAAAGTAGTCTTCGGAGTCTGAGATTTGGGGACAGAAGGCAGGTATGTGCATCAGGGAAAGCTGAATGAGAAATGACAACTGCACATGATGTATGTGTGTGGTCAAGCTGCAGGATGGTGAGAACCATACTGAAGTCTGAAAGTGTCCCTATTTAATGAGCCTTAATAGGTGTTACGCAGAAGGTGGCTTAATAATACATTGGGCTTTTACCCTCACAATTGAGTTTAAATGTTTCTGCTGTGATTTATTTCTTTTGTAAAGGCATAACAAAAGGTGCACTGGAAAGCAAGTCACTTAACAGCCACTAAATTAGTAGCCATGTTGTGGTTTGCAGAACAAAGTCTTTTGTTTATTCAAATTAACCTACAAGTACACAATTTCACAAAATAAAAGCCAGCAGCTTTGGTAGGATCAGGAGAGAAGGGGACTCTTATGCACTAAGGAACCAGCCCTGTTACTTACTCTGAGGCTTGATAATTTTAAAAAATGTGACAGCTAAAACCCACTGGCACATGCTGCAAAGAAGGATGTGATAAAATAATGCTACTCATCTTCAAGGCTGTCAGTTCAGCAATCAGTACTTCTATTCATCTCCGCGGCCTGCTAACTCAGTGCTACCATGCGATAGATAAACCCTAATCCAAGTGACAGCGTTCAAATCAGAACTGATTTGATTGTTCACATATGATACCACAAGACACCAGAAGCCTAAAGAGTTTATAAAAATGCCTGGATGTCTCTTGTAGGCACACTTCCCCTCAGAATCTATTGCAGTGTAGGATACACCAGCTCTTAAACCTGGGGTAATTTGTAGGTCATGAAAATGCTTTGGTGGCACAGTCAGTTCTTATCATAATCTAACTCTAGCTGGAGCAGGGAACGCTCAAAAATAAAATGTGGTTCAGACCTCGTAAAACTCACCTGTTCGGCTTTCATGTCTCCCTTACAGGAAGTGAAATCTTCTTCTTTCTCTGCAGAGATGAGACTTGTTGTTAAAGAGATCAACATGAACACATTTGTTTCCATGCATAAAGCACAGTACATGGCAGAGTGATTTTATGGCACGTATCTCAGTATCTCAAAAGACATCCTTGCTTCTCAGGATGCAACAGAGGTCCTTTCAACAACAGTCGCAAGAGAGCTGCTATTCAAACCTGAGACAGTAATTGGGATTTTGCAGGTGTTCAGTGGGAGCATTACATTTAGGTTTAAAAACCTAATTCTGAAGAAGACACTGATGATACTTGTACTTTGTGGAGATTTCAAAGTTTAGTATGCTTTTCTTTTCTTATTTTTCACTGGTGTATCCTGAAGTTTTAGAGTAACGCTTAGGAGAATAATTGTTCAAGCAGTTCAAGAAGACAATGGCGATAGAGTAATTGAAAGCAGAATGTGACCTGTAGCTGTTCAAGATCAAGAATGAAAACCAAACGACTTTTCAAGGAAATTGTCAAAGTGTCTGAATACAGAGTGAAATTATGGGACTTCTAGAGGCAATAGCTTTTCCTCTTGTGTCCGGGTCGTTTCACAAAACAAAGGGGAAAGTTCTCTTTGTAGTTTTATGTTAAGGAGAACAGATGTCTCGGTTTAACAAGGTACTTAAGCTTGTGTCTAGTTTTGATCTTGTGAGAAATTCTTTAGTCCTGTACTTTAAACTCAGCTGAACTAGGATAATGAAATGAAGGGTTTCTCTGCAATCAGACTTTGAATATTTTATATATATATACATATAATCTCTATATATGTAGATTTATTTAAATTTTATTTTAAAATTTATGTATTTTTTTATTTAGTAGTAGTGTGTTTCTTTTCTTTTTGAAAGGGCATGTGTGCGAAAGAAAAGCTTTTCTTGCACATTTTGCACGTAAAATGGAGTGTTGATCTTCCTAGCTCCTGGTACTACTATATAGTTTCTATTTCTACTTTCATATTTATTCAAATAAGTTACTGTCATTTTTTTCTAAGCATGGCTTTAGGTGTACACTGAATATTTTTCCAGTGTTATCCTCAAGAGAATCCTAGTTTAAACTTGTCTCAGTGACAGTATGTTTCTCTTCTCAGTGCTCTGCTTATTCTATCTTTGGTTTTGCTTTTGTTAATTTGTGGTTTCAGGGTGGATGATAATACAGAAACAGAGAGAATTCCCGGTGAATTCTAATCGATGTACTGAAATCTCAAGTTGTCTTGAAAAAGGAAAAAAGTACCACATGGAATTTACAAAAAAAAAAAAATAGGCACCCTAGCTACATACTTCTCTGTGGCTTCAGTGGAATTTCAGCAGTTGTTGAATTTCCTGAGACACCTGTGTGAGCTTCAGGCACTTAAAAGTCTTTTAAATTTGATCTTTTGATTTTGTTATGGGTGGGTTCTTTTCAGTACTTTAGACCACTGATATAACTCCTGCTATCTCTGTACTACATGTAGGGTTAAACCAGGGATCAAATTGTGAGCTTGCATTACGCTCAGAAATGCACATTTCACTTGGCAAGTTTACTTGTGTTGGTGTCACCCTCTTCACCATGTCCAAGTTGCATTGGACAGCTTTGGTCTCTGTCAAGGCAGAGCCGCTTGTCCCAGACAGGTCACATTTCGCTTGTTCTCTCTGTATGAAAAGGTTTCTAACTGTTTCCACATGTACCATCCTGTCCCAAGTCTTGATCTGCCTGCTCCCAAGTCACTGATGCTCCTGTATTTAGTTCAGTGAAGATATCCCATGTTTAGCAAGCTGCCTGTTGTGGTTCAACCCCAGCCAGCAACCGAACACCACACAGCCGCTTGTTTGCACCCCCCAAAGTGGGACGGGGGAGAGAATCAGAAGGATGAAAGTGACAAAATTTGTGGGTTGAGATAAAGACAGTTTAATAGGTAAAGCAAAAGATACTCGCACAAGCAAGGCAGGACAAGGAATTCATTCACCACTTCCCATGGGCAGGCAGATGTTCAGCCATCTCCAGGAAAGCAGGGCTCCGTCATGCATAATGTTTACTTGGGAAGAAAATGCCATCACTCCAAACATCCTACACACTGGTGGGGTGGGGTGAGAAGCAAAAAGCCCTTGAGTCTGTGTAAGCCCTGCTCAGCAACAGTGAAAACATCCCTGTGTTATCAACACAGTTTCCAGCACAAATCCAAAATATATCCCCAAACTAGCTGCTATGAATAAAAGTAACTCTATCTCAGCCAAATCCAGCCCACAAGTGCATAATGTACTCAGGCCTTGGGACTGAAATGCGGACAGAGCCTCCAAACCTGTGCAAAGACTGACCCTGCCAATCCTGAATGGTTGCTGCTCATTGTAGCATTACCCACTGACTGGTCCCACTGTACGGGTACACTTGGCAGGCCAGAAATATTTGATCTTGCCCTGGCATTGCTACCATACCTCACTATATAATACCTGTTGTGGCAAGCAGTTGCTTTATCACTAGTGAAGGGATAAGAAACTGATCCTTTCAGGACCAGGCATGATTTCCTGATTTTGAAATCTATTAGAATTAATAATCAAAAGTGAACTGTGGCTTTTTGTTAGTGGTTGTTTTGGTAAAAAACATGCTTTTGCACTGCAAGTTGAGGTTAAAAAATAGCATTAAAGTTTGTGTAGTTTTTCCTTATTGTTTTATTTGATAGTAAGAAAAGATATAACCTTGCTGAGAGGGTGACAAATTCAGTTACAGACAACCAGTACTTGACAGGTTCTATCAGAAAACCAAACAAGGGAAGAGTATGTATGCTCGCTACCAGCTGTCACAGTATTGAACAATGAATGTTTGATGAACCTGACCCGCAAATACGCACATCCCTGTGAAAGTCAGCTTTAAGTAGTGTCTGGGCTGACAAAATTAACAAGAAGAGGCCTTTGTGGATGATATATATAAATATATATAAAAAACTTATTTATTTAGGTCTCTCTTGATAGAGCTATACCAATAAAATTTGAAGTGTAACTGCATTTTTGCTAAATGAGATGTGACAGAATATTCAGCTGTGGTCTAATGGCAGGTAGCACTGCTGAGGCTGATGGAGCTGCATCCTTTTACAGCAGAGATTAATTTGGACTATGCTGTTCCTACCATGAAAATCTCTTTTATTCTCAAAAAATTTCACAATGAATCTTGCAGATAGGTACAATATGGTGAAGCTCTGAAGACCCTTGTTTGGTTTTAATAGTTTTGTCTGATTTTTTGCTAGAAAAAATAGCATGACAAAAAGCAAGCAAATGCAGTTAGAATTGTCCAAATTCAGCAAATACTTTGTGCACCCAATGGGTAGTAACTCTTAGGCTAAGCTAACTTTTATCATTGAAATGAAAACCTCCTTGTGAAGACAGCTTCCTCTAAGTAGCAGATCCTGGGGTGCATTGTCCCATCTCATTGTGGTCAAGCAAGGTTCCTTGCTTTCTTTTCTGTTACTGTTGCCTTTACCTACTTGAGGAAGATCCTTATAAGGCTATGTCCTTATGAGAATGCAGGTGCTAATAATGTTCTTCAAACTGGAGGAGATGCTAACAGGGGCCAGAGCATTTGGTACAAGTGACTTCTTGACCTAGTCAAACTCCTGGGCAACAACTCTTCTCATTCATTACTTTGTTTTTCCTAGCTATAGGCTTCATATAAAATATCTGAATGTACCAACCCAGAAACAATGAAGAGTAGCACAAAAAAAAGAGGAATGTTGATGTTGACCTGCTTTTGACTCTCCTCCACTGTTTCTCTTTTCATTGGCAGCTCAGAGTTTGGACCAGCTGTCCTAGGCATTCTCTAGGGTCTTGTCCCTTAGACTGGTATTGAGACAAGCTTTATTTTGCATGGAAAAGACAGCTAAGGACTGGATCCTAAATAACCTCAAAAGTAGGAAAGCGAGGAAGATACACATGCCCAAGTTCAGGGAAACCAGTAATTATTAATCTACGTATTTTTGCCTTTGCTTCCTCCTCTCTGACTCTGTTTTCTGTTTGCCAAAGGAAAGAAATTTAGACTTCCAATGTTTAAATTACAATTGACAGTAGGAAAAGTTTGTAGGAGAACTTTTCTCTTTCATTAGAGTGGCTGATGTAGTCAGAAATAACAGATGAGCCCTATTGGAAGACAGATCTGCAGCTGGTCTGGTTTTTTTTCCAAACATGTCAGTTAGTCTACATAACAGATACGATCATTCCTTAGAGAACTTGTTGTGCTAATAATATTCTCAGACTGTAACAGCTATAACAGTACTAAATCAGTCCTAGAGATGATAACAACGCATCTAATTCAAAAAAAAAAAAAAAAGAAATAATCCCAATAAAATATGGGATGTCTGATCCCTTGGCTATAAAGCAAAAAAAAAGTATTTAAAATAAGAACAAACAAACCCCACAGATTCATATCCTTTGTTGTACTTGAGTATTGTAATCTGAGAAAATCTTCAAGATCTTATTTTTCAGAGGCTTTCTGACTATCAGAAATGCCCACCTAAAGCTGTATGATATGATTCAAAACATGCAGTTCTCTCTTGGGAAAGGCAGTAGTCAAGGACTACTATCTTGAGTTGTGTTTCAATATTTGAAGGATATTAATATGAATGACTAGGTTTGGTACTGTCATCTACATGTCATTGTCCTGTGAGACCTTTGCAGATGCTGAGGCCAGCATGCAAGTGAGCTGTTTGGTGCAATTCCACTGAAGTCAATGGTGTTACACTTTCCCCTCTTAGGATGTGATTATTTAATATGTTATCTGATGCAATGCCTCTTTCTTTTACTTTGACTATTTCTTATGCAAAAGGCAAATTTTTCCACCATGGTGACAATGAAAAATTACATATATGTATGAGCATCTGGTTTGTCACTGATAGAAAAAAAAAATTGTCCGATAACCTGTTCCCATGCAAACATGAACGGATTTCAGTGCCGAGTGCGAGGGAGAAAGTTGGTGTCAAAATTGTTTTACATCAATGCCTTTTTTCTATATCATAATGGAGGGATAATAAACTGCAATAATAAACTTCAGGGTCTTTGATAATACAGCCTGCAGGTGGCTAGTAAGGATAAGTGAACTGGCCCACTGCCTGGTCTGGCATTTGCTTCAATAGTTCAGTTTTGGCAGCTTTTCCCAATGTAAGATTAACGTCTCCCCCTTTCCACCTCTGATTTAACCTTTAAATAAATGTATGCCAGTAAAAGACCAGATATTTGAGTGAAGGATTGAACTAATTTTTTTTAACAAAAATAATGGGGCCATTCCCAGGCTACCCCTTGCACTATGATTCCTAGTGCACAGCAGTACTACTTATCTCTGGCTGCAGAACCAGGCTGTTATTTTCTAAGTGTATTTTAAGAAAACTATTGAGTTATACAGTAATTTTAGTAATTATATCATATCAGGAACAATATGTTTTGGCTCTGCTGTTCAAAACTCAGTCTCCCTGGTACTTTGGAGAACATCAGATTGGTGTAAGTGCGTGCCTGCTGTAAGCTATATTTACTGGACTATTGAGATAGTATTACAAGAAGACAAACCTGATGCACTGTCTGTTTGTATGAAGCAGAGAATAGGCTTGGTTGGGTGATGCACTATCACATTGGCTTGCTTTGTAGTTCTTTGCATTGAGACCACGTGTGTCATGCTTTCCTCCTCTGTGGAAAAGCATAGAGGCACTCAAACTAGTTAACCTGCATCCATTTTCACAGTGGAGACAATACAGTTAACTTCTGATAGAAGAGGCCTGATGCCGGTGTCTCTTTAGTTGGTAAAACTGCATCAACTGAGGATGACTTACCTGTGTTTCACCACTGTGCAAGTGAGCTATGAATCTGACAAACAAGCAGTTATCTTAAATGATAATAATAATAATCAATATATATTTACAAAATAAGTGTTTATATATTATGAAGTATAGTTAAAATACCTGCAATTATAGCTAGTAATAATAGCCTGAAACTACCTTACTAAGAAGCATAACATTTAGGTGGAGAGCAGGATTTTCGAAGAAAATACTTCTGACTTTGCTTTAATGTTTTTCCTTCCTTTTTCTTGCCTTTGGTGCAACTCTCATATATTCTTCAGTATCCTTTGAGTAAGGTGCTATGATTTCATAGTGTAAGCATATACAGGTTTACATTACTCTCTAAAATCTGTCATCTGTCACTTACATCTTTCTTTTCTGACCCTGACACTGTCTTATTAATAGTGTTATTACCCTGCTAGTGCTTTTTTGTTATTTTTCCCATTTACTCAGCATTACTATTCTGTCGCACTTCTTTCAACTATTTCTTCTTCCTTCTGTCCCTGTCAGTCCTCTTACCTAAACACTTTCTTGTCCTCCATGTTCTGCCCTCCCTCACTCTCCCAGAGGCTAGACACTGCATGCAAGCTTGGTGCCATCCCTGTGACTCTGTGAGATATTTGAAGCTTACATCTTCTTGTCCAGCTTGGCAACTTACATTTTGGATAAAGTCAGAAGTGTTTTAGAGCCAGGCCAGCAGCCGGGTAAATGTCGGTGCATCAGCTGGGCATACTGGCTCAGAAAATACTGCCAAGCCTCTGGCCTTGGAGGATTTGCCCTGCTACCTCAAAGAGCCTGAAATACTGGTCTGATGTTCACTGCTCATGCCTCAGTGCCTCATGGTGAGCAGGACAAGCTGCTTTGCACTGAAAGCCCTGATGGCTAATAACCAGAGGTCTCCAGGGACTACAGAATGTATCTGTCATTGCCTTTGCTTGGGTGAAGTTGCATCTGAGTGTCATGCTACCTCCTGTCTACTGCCATCCGCTCCTCCCCCAGTGAGACAGATACTTTTCTGACCACATTACTCACTCTTCTCTTCCCTCCATGGCCTGACCCAGTGAAAAGCTTTTCTGTGGGAATGGTCCTGGCTGCTCCTGAACTACTGTGCTGTACACGGCATGACTAAACTGGGCTTGGCTGCTTGTGAACCTGGCTCCTACACTCTGGGTTTTGATGCAGTTCAAGAGCGGGTATCTGCAGGGGATGCAGCTTTGGAAATCCCAAAATCCTGGAGATGCCAAGTAAAGGCTATTGACAACTGCATTAGAAAAAGAACAATGCCTTTTGAGAAATGGTTTAAGGTAGTTCAAGAGAGACTGAGACAACAGTAGCACATAAAGAGATGCCTGTGTGATGCCGCATTTGCTCTGTACATGAGATATACTCTAACTTCTGTGGCTTTGTAGTGCTCATGTTGGGTAAAGCGCTATGCAAACATGAAACAAAACCAAACATTCAAATATTGTTCTTGCACAATGGAAAAACAATATCATTTACCTCCAGGTTAAACAGACCTTTCAGGTCACAATCTTTTATTGATAGCTGCATTGTTTATTTCTACCTTTACAGACTCCTGGATCAATGCTTTTATTTTACAATGGATTTTTTTCCTTTGATGGACAATGGCTTTTAAAATATTGACACCACTGCTCTGAGCAGTGGAAATAGGAGGCAACATCTTCTTCTCTGCCAGAAATTCTCCTCCTCAATCAGGCTCTGCCAGTGACAATAATGTCGGCAGCTCTCACTTTGGAAAGACTGGTATGTAATGTGATTTCAGGCTATTCATACTTTGCAGGTTGAAGGGGTTCTCGCTCTTTCTCTCTTTCTCTCTTTCTCTCTTTCTGTCTCTCTTTCTCTCTTTCTCTCTTTCTCTCTTTCTCTCTTTCTCTCTTTCTCTCTTTCTCTCTTTCTCTCTTTCTCTCTTTCTCTCTCTTCCTTCCTTCCTTCCTTCCTTCCTTCCTTCCTTCCTTCCTTCCTTCCTTCCTTCCTTCCTTCCTTCCTTCCTTCCTTCCTTCCTTCCTTCCTTCCTTCCTTCCTTCCTTCCTTCCTTCCTTCCTTCCTTCCTTCCTTCCTTCCTTCCTTCCTTCCTTCCTCCCTCCCTCCCTCCCTCCCTCCCTCCCTCCCTCCCTCCCTCCCTCCCTCCCTCCCTCCCTCCCTCCCTCCCTCCCTCCCTCCCTCCCTCCCTTCCTTCCTTCCTTCCTTCCTTCCTTCCTTCCTTCCTTCCTTCCTTCCTTCCTTCCTTCCTTCCTTCCTTCCTTCCTTCCTTCCTTCCTTCCTTCCTTCCTTCCTTCCTTCCTTCCTTCCTTCCTTCCTTCCTTCCTTCCTTCCTTCCTTCCTTCCTTCCTTCCTTCCTTCCTTCCTTCCTTCCTTCCTTCCTTCCTTCCTTCCTTCCTTCCTTCCTTCCTTCCTTCCTCCCTCCCTCCCTCCCTCCCTCCCTCCCTCCCTCCCTCCCTCCCTCCCTCCCTCCCTCCCTCCCTCCCTCCCTCCCTTCCTCCCTCCCTCCCTCCCTCCCTCCCTCCCTCCCTCCCTCCCTTCCTCCCCCCCTCCCCTCCCCTCCCTCCCTCCCATTTTTTAGAAGAGAATCTGTACTCATCGAATTTCTGTTTCCTTGACTGGGTTTCTATCAGTTGTCATGTCATGAAAATCCCACAGCAAACAAGACAGAGGCTTCTGTGCCACAGCTTTGGCTTAGGTTCAGAATGTCCACACAGTTAGCACTTCAGTTCAGTTGTTGCATTTGTAGATGATATTGACTGTCCATGTCTGTCTTTTTGTCTGCACATGCAGCCAGCAGAACTAAAACAGTCTATATTGCTCACAGCTAGGGGTTAGTGTGTTCAGATCTGCCATGTAGGCTGTGGTTTTGATACAATTTACTGTCTTACCCCAAGCTCTCCATGATGTTTTTCATGACAACAGCAGTACTCTGTCAGACTGCCTTGTTTGGGTAGGTGGTACTAACCTTTTCTGGCAAGGGAAGAATGGGGTGGAGAATGGTGTAGGAAATAGCACAATCACAGGTTGAAAATTTCTGGGGTGCAGTAGCTAATGTGGGTCACCCTACCTCAGGAATGGTCTGTCAAAGAAGAAGACTTCAGAGATCGCTGAAGAGAACCAGGAGATCAGCCTAAAGAATACTGCCCATATGAAAAGGGACAAAAAAAGTTAGGCCTGTTTACCATAAAAATGAGACGAACAGGAAGGTACATAGAAGAGTGGAAAAAAGAGTGGATTCCAACAGAAGAATGGAATGACATTCAGAAGAAAAGTAATGTGGGGTTATTAGCGTGTGAGGCTTGCTGTCACAACCATTAGCTAAGGCTCTGGTGGGAGTCTTTGTCTTTCCAAAATGCATATGTACTCACACATATATGAGTTTTGAATGAGAGGAAAAACTTGTAAACTTCAGGGCAATGCCAGTGGTAAAGAAGGAACTGCCTGTGCACAGGTTATCCTGAATTTTAGATTTTAAAAATTGTTCCTCTAAAGCATCTTTGAAGAACTGTCCAATTGGTATTGGACTTAAACAGGCCATAGTAATTATCATATTGACGCAGACAAATATCTTGGTAGTAAAGTACATTTCTGACAACATGTTTTAATGCAAAATTAGTAAATTTTTTGTTCAGAACAGAGTTGGCTTTAAATAACAGAGCAGAGCAAACTGAGTGGAATATGTATAATGTCTTTTCATGTCCCTGTTTTAAATACTCATCTGTGGCACTTTAATTAGGAAAAGAGAAACATAATTTTCTACAGGCTTGCACTGAATTTGTTTTTTGTTACCTACATAACATGCTATGCGGTACATCTTGAGGCAGCAGGGGAAGAGTTGACAGTCACATGGCAGCTATTTCAAAAAACATGTTTTTCAGAAAAGATGCTTCCCAAGTTTTCTGGAAAGATATGGATTGACTGAAGATTAAGAATGAATTTTCTCATCCTGAAACATATCCTGTGCATTTTTTGACTGAACCTGGCAACACAATTAGAAGAATTAAACACCTAGTCCTGCTTTTTTAGAAAAGGGGAGTAATTGATGAGATAAAAAAAAAAATGCTGTAAACTTGTTTCTGAGGGAGGTAAATTAAGGAATGGGAGGAGAAAAGAAAGGCATTTTTGCAAAATGAAATTAACAATAAATTCAAAGTCAAATAACCCCTACACATAGCAGATAATAACACTGTCAGCCCTTGTGGGGGAAAAAACCACACACTGACCTTTTTCTTTTTGAGAATTTAGGGTGAAAAATACCTAGCATATTTGGCTGAATATTCTTTCCCTTTGAAGAGCTGTTTTGAGCAAACCCTGATTTTTCTTAAAAGCACTTGTAGTTTGAAATTATTTGAATTGTGTCTGTTCCTTGGTGAGTGGTTAATCACCCAAGCAGTAACTTTTATTGCAGCGGGACTATTCATATAAATAATTGTATGTAAGTGGGAGTGAGAAAATCACAAATTTCTTCCTTTGCCTCTTCTGTGAATAACTTTTTTTTAATTGACTGTAAGTGAAAGCATCTCTCTTTCATGCTACAGTTCTCTTCTTAACTGCCCCAAGGATTGGATAGATAACATAGGCACAGTGAAGATGATACCATCAGCAGCAGTCTAACTTGTTCCTCTGGTGAAGGCTGTTGGCCCTGCGGTGGATGTTATCACTGAAATAGCAGATATGTGTGCTTGCTGATCGTATTAGTACAAGCTCAAGTTTGTGGTCCATTTGAAGTTAATATACTGGATCTTGAGGAGGAGTAGCTTTGCTACAAGCACATATTGTGCTCTTTCACCTGTACATGGAAGCAAAAATGTCTGGCAGTGTGACAGGGCAGACAGCACCAATGTTTTGAGGTCTTTCTAGTAAATCCCCCAGATTAGTACACTATGAGCCCTAGATGCTTTACCTACGGAGGGCAGGTTGCCAGCAGTCCTGTTAACATTTGTATCCTATCTGTGTAAGAACAACGGTTTAATTTAATGCATTAAGGGGAAAAATGTAGCATTTTAAATCAGTTCCCTGCAAATCATAAGTAACTTCTCTTGATCTGTCCCATGTATCACAGTTTGGGGATTACTGCTACAGCCTGTTCTCAACAAGGTTGCTATAAATGGTATTTCAGCTTTCAGCTATGATAAGTTGGTTAGTTAGTTATTTGTAGAAATAGTTATACTGAGTCCCAGCAACATATATTTTTGTTGGTAGAATGAGAACAGCTCTGTAGTCATTACTTGACATCATTTTAAACCAGCATTACCACCAAACAGCATCCAATCCCATCCCTTCTCCCTACTACCTGTTCATCAGGTGCCCTGCTTCTGTATTGTGCCAGCACAACTAAGGTCACAGACTTGTAGCAAGCCAGGTTGAGAATCTGGTCAGCTAAAAATTACTCTCATCCTGCTCTGTTTAGTTATGTTTTCAGTTGGATCAGACTGCCAACCTTCTTACTTCACAAATGCTTTACCAGCACAATGTAGGGATTAGTCTAAGAGCAGCAACAAGGGAGTGGTAGAACTGGGAGTAGAACAGGGGGTAGTGGAAGAAAGATGTGGACTTTTTTTTGAGGATTAATTGAACTACAGCCTTAAAATCAAGCTTCGAGTTCAAACATATTCAGAATTTTTTTTCCATGGACGTTGTTAATTTTCATTTGATTCACAGTTTTCCTCCGACTTTGCCACCAGCAAACACTCCTATACTTGTTTCTCAACAGAAAACAACAAAGGGAAACAATAAAGATACAGGGTTTTTTATAATATCTTAACATTTGCAGAAAAATTTTTATAAGGCCTCCCCAGATTTTTGCAGCCCTAATTAGTTCTGTGGAATGATGACTGATTGACTTACCTGAGTATAAGATTTTGCTGAAAAGACAAGTAGTGCTTGTGATTAGAATTTGAATTAAAATATTTTTTTCCTTTGTGTGTTTTTTTTCCCACAGTTCCACTGGGCTGAATAATGATCATCCACTGGTGAAACAACTATTCATTCTTGTTTCAAGGAGAGGAAATTGACTGGCTATTAGGAATAAATTTAAACAATCACCTTCTATCAAAGTGAATATGCTGCTATTGTAAAACACTGGTAATCTAGCTATGTTTAAATGCAAAAATTAGTAGTTTTGCACCTCCTTTTGGTTACTTTATCAGCAATGCATGAAATAAGATGCAGTTGCAATTCCTGAAAATTTGGCTAGACAATATGACAATTTTGAGGATGCCAGAGCAGTGGAACAGGCTGCCCAGGGAGGCTGTGGAGTCTCCTTCCCTGGAGACATTCAGAACCCACATGGACGTGTTCCTGTGCCCCCTGCTCTGGGTGTGCCTGCTCAAGCAGGGGGTTGGACATGATGACCTCCAGAGGTCCCTTCCAAGCCCTAACATTCTGTGATTCTGTAATTTTTAAGCACAAAATATCTATGTCTAAACTATTAGGTCATCTCCATTTTCATAATATTATTTACCAAGTTTTTAAAGTATGACAGTAGTATAAATACTTTCCTAGATTAAGTGATTTACAATAAAAATAGAGATAATAAAATGCTGTATGAAGTCTACAGAAAAATTCCTGTTATTCTGGACTGGAATTTCACCCAACACATCTAAAATAGTTTTAGAATATAGAATGCTTCTCATTCCCTTTGAAACATAAGTGTATACACAGACACATACACGAGACCAGATCTGCAGATAATGTAAATCAGTGAAATTCCATTGAAGTCAGTTATTTATAGCAGATGAGGTCCTGGCCATATGCTAGTACATATGCATATGTACTTGCAACACACACACATGTGTACGTATGTGTGTGTGATATAAAATCACTTGTGCGTGTAACTATGTAATCATGTAAAATTGCTCTCTTCTGCCAGCAAATTTTCCATTAGACTGGAGAAATGGAAAATGCTCACATACTTTAGAGATTAATTATTTCTGGTTATGAAGTACACAGTGTTTCACAGCCCTCCTGTTTTTTAGGGTCTCCCTTGCTGAAAAAGCAGCAAGGTTATTTGTCTGGAAGTCATCAATGGTAGAAATTAAAGGCTTGATGAGGGGAGGAAAGATGGAAGTTTAATTTCACTGAATTTGTCCATGGAGAATATGTTCAGTTAATATTATGACTTTTAAAATGTGGTATGCTATTGAAAAACTATTTATAAAGCTTTGGTATATACATGGCGCCTGGTATGTAAAATCTGCAGCTCTGTGGTTTGAATCAAAGAAAGAGAGCTCTACTAGCAACAGCTAGCATGTCTCAGGGTGGGAGAGGGCTCCTTCTCCTGCACCGGCTACCATTTCAAGGAACAGAAGAAACTGATGGGGAGAAAACACTTGAGCACCAATTTGGTACTGCAAAACCCTTTGAAGGGAAAACAGCTATTCATAGAATTTCAGGAATGATGGATTAAAAGATGGAAGACGTTGATAGTCAAATGATTACAGGAAGTATCTCAGGAAGCAGAAGCTCCTTCCTGACCTTTTCTATATGTACCCAAGCTACTGCTTTTCCAGATAGCTATTTCCATTCTTGAAGGTTTTCTTTCCTTTTTACTTTTTCTTTTCTTTTCACTTTCTTTTTAGCATGTTTGTCTTTGTCTTTTATAAATATACCACAAATTTTTCCCAAGCAGGCAACAACCCTAATTATTTTCTCAGATACACCTTCATAAAACCAATATAATTCTGTTGAAATGAATGGATAGAATAGTACCATTAGTTTGCAGAATGTTAAAAACAACCTTGTTCCTGTAAAGGAAGGGTATCTGTTGTTCTTTCAGTTTCCTATTATCTATATTAAGTCTCTAGGCTATTTGTTACTTCTATTGTGATTGCTAATGCTTGTTCTTTTTTAGCACTGAGATTCTCTGTTGCGTGGTCTAGGCTTAGCTTGTTCTGCCTTGGTGTTAAATGCTGGTGAGATGCAATCAAATTTTATACCTACAGACCACCATAAGTGACACAGGAGATGATTCATCAACAGGAACTGCTTTAATGAACCTCTCCAGCTTCACAGAATATTTGCTTTTTATCTGTGATCCACATACTACAATATAATCCTGAAATGTACCAGTGAAGCATGAACCACAAAATCTAAAGGAAAAAAGGGAGGCCAAGTCAGTCAAAGGGTGATCCCGAAACTGATTCAGACCCAAAACTTGTTTCCAATTCAGAATCAACACCCTTCTCTCTGTGCTCCTGTGTGACTTGCTTCTGCTACTACCAGGTATATCTTGGCTTTTTCAGTAACACGTTCCAGAGCTTCTCAGCACTTTCTTTAATCTCTCCTTGGTGTACATTTGATAAACTTATATTACTTTTTTCAACATTTTAGCTTCCCTTAGACCTTTATTTTCTTTTCCTTCTCCTCCCATCTTCATCTCACTTTACTCATGATGTGTTCCTCAGGGCTAGCTTTCACTTTTGTGTCTCACCATTTCCAGCAGCTTGTCACCTTCTTGTTGAGATGCTCCTGGTGTAAAATCAAGCATCACTGGGATGTGATGCCTGCTGACACAACTGGGGACTGAAGTCCCAAACAGGGGAGGCTGGGTTTTACAGAACTTTTCAAACACTTTCTGGAAGTGCAGAGGAATAAGAAATAAGACCTAATGGAAAACTAAAAGGATAGAGGATGAAACTGAAGTGCTCCCTTAGGACTGCAGGGGCCAGAGAGGATTCGGATTTTGCTGGTCGTGATAGCTCCCATTACACAATGCATATTGGAGTAGAGCCACATGTGTTTTGCTTCCTACTACAGGATGCATACTTCTGAGGAGGTTGTCATTTATGGGGAGGAAATATGTGGAAAAATGAAGATGAGCATAAGTAAAATGCATTTTTTAAATACACCGCCTGTGAATAAAACTCATTATGTTCAAAAATCTTCAGAAATCTTGAAGGATTCTGCTGTAGCAAGGCTCAAAAATCATGCATTCACAAAACAACTGCAATGGTCTGGGCTTAAATGTGGAAACTTTTAGTTATGTCACATTTTTGTAGCTGCAGGTAAAAATTACAAATAAGGTTGACTGTAGGTATTCAAATACTCAGAGACTATGCTGAAGAGTTTACAAGCTAAGCACCAAAGAGGATACATAGATAACCACATCTTGAATGGACCAGTTCATACGAGGAGTACTTTGCAAGTTCAAATGAACAGCTAAGATTGTTAGAGAGAAGAAAATGTCATTTTACTCTCTTTACAAATTGGTTAATGAGGTGTCATTGGATTAAGTGACTTCCCAAAGGTCACATAAATCTGTGGCAAAATGATGAGCTGAAATTAGCTCTCCAAGGTGCACAGTTTGACAGTACAACACTGTCTTTACTTCCACCCCCACAGTATTGCCGTTATTTAAACACTGCTGGCATTGGTTAAAATTTCCTTCTAAACCTAAAGAATATTAAAAAATCTTTCAAAAAAACCAAAAGCCTTAAATAGTGCTCTCAACCTGTTTTCCTGAACGCTTCCTATCCCTTGGGTTACAGAAGCAAATTCTGTTATGAATATGTTTAATTGTGTAGGCTCTATTCTCATCAAAGAAAGCAAACCTTCATGTTAGGAAAACTCAGGGAAAATATTTAAAGAGGAAGAAAACATATTTCATATTGGAAAGATTTTCATGTGTTCAACATCAGGCAGAGAGCTTTAGAGAAATCTCTTAAGAGTCTCAGCACTCAGGCTTTTCTGGGTTCCCCACTGGGGAGGTGATACTGCACTTAGTTAATACGTTATAAACTCAAATTGGCTAGCACTTGCTGTATTTACATTGCATTTTAGAAGTCTGAGTTCTCATAGGGAATTCAGAATTCCTCCTCGTATGGAATTGCTGCTCTCTGGGGAGATGTAACTAGCCACCGCTGGGATCTGCAACAGCACAGAAACAAGAGGAGAAAGCAGAGGCAGAAAGATTCTTTGCTCCAGGTGTTTAACCCACAAGCTCTGACTGCTCTCCAGTGCTGTATGTACAGGATTGTTGACTATAGATTGCCA
This sequence comes from Phalacrocorax carbo, assembly GCF_963921805.1. Classification (NCBI taxonomy): domain Eukaryota; kingdom Metazoa; phylum Chordata; class Aves; order Suliformes; family Phalacrocoracidae; genus Phalacrocorax; species Phalacrocorax carbo. Next base: position 42,118,590 of record NC_087548.1, read on the forward strand.
GTCTCTCTTACGAGATCTGTGAGAAAGATCTGTGATAAAAGCCAAAATCTCCTCTGTTATGCAGGATATGCTTTCTTACTAAAAGCACAAAAGGTTACTAATTTGTCCTCTTTCCTTAATGTGAGTTTTTAATAATAAAACTCTTCCGGGTTTCTCTTTCTTACTGGTACCTTTGCTGAAAAAATTGATGCTTCTGACATAATTTTTAGAAAGTAAAGTATAATACTGTTGTCCTAAACCACATTCTACAGGTGAGGAGGAAATATTTTTTATTGTAAATGAAGCTGTGAATACCAGATTTAAAAGGGGGATATTGCAGTGGAAGTGTGGATTGTGAAAATTTACATCCCTAAATCCTATAGAACAACCCTAACAATTGTTGCTTGGCTGCAGCCTAACCCTCTCCACACTCCCTTTTCAGACGGTCCCCATCTCCTAGCTTCTGTCAGCTGCTGGGCATCCCATCTGCTGTGCCCATTGGGATTTGACTCTCCCTGGGCACTTACAGGGTGTCTCAGCAGTTACTGGCAAACTCAGTGCTGGACACCTCAGTCAAGCTGGCAGAGCTTTGTGACATGGCATCTAAAACCTAAGCCAAGGTTTTCTGGTGGCTCTTGCCTCATGGCTCCAACAGGGTCAGCAGCACAAGGCCTTCTCCATGCCTCACAGCAAAAATCTCGCCCAACTTTAGCAAAGCCAGAAAACTTGGGCTTATTTACGTCTAAGGTGAGTTTCAGCCCTCACCTCCAATTCACTGATTTGTAAAGCTCCTTAAAATAGCTCAGCTCTCAAAGCCAATGTATGAACCCCCCATCACTATACTAATGTAAATTATTACTTAACTAAAATTTTTTAAGGTGCAAATATATGGCATTGCAAAATGGCATTTGACAGCAAAGTGTGACTGCACTGAGTGATGTGAGCTTTCAGTCTGCTGTGCTCCTAGAAACAAATTGGAGTGCTTTTGCACATCTCCCGTCTGGAGGTCTGTTTGCAGTTACTACAGTGGCTTCTCTTTGTTCTGTGCTCGAGTGCTGTAAGAGTCAAGGGCTCATCTGTCATATGCTATAGATAATCTCAAAAACACCTTAGCGGACAAGGTACAAACCCCAGGGCTGTTTATATTCATGAAAACTTTTCCCCCCACAGAGGTCACATTGAGTAAGATAAACCAGTGTCATCAAATATGCAGCATACATTGCAACAGGGGTCTGGCACTGCAGGCTTAACACCTTTTGTGACTTGCGTCAAGGAGGACTGTTTTTGTCCTTAGCTTGATCATCAGTTTCAAACGGTCAACGCTCTTGTAGTTCAAATGTAAATGAGAACATGGGTTACAGCTATCCTCATTTCTCATTACTGAGATGACAAAATGCATTTTCTCCTACCTGACTGCTTGATAGCTAGAGAGCAACTGATATACAGATATCATGGTTATAATATGGATATAATAAAATAGGCCTAATAAAATAGAAGATCTGCCTGACAGCAGTGCTGCAGATGACTGTCTTTCCATAGCTGCAGGCTGCAATACGTGCCTGATACAGAATCAGGTCACAGGTTGTATTTGTACCCACAGCAATAATGATAATTCATAAAACGCAGAAAACAACTGGGTTTTTTCCCAAGTATTTTATGACTTGATCAGGGAATGCCACTAGAAACCATTGTACTTTTACTATGTAGTACTGCTGTTTTCAAAATTCAGTAGTTTCACCTGAAAATAAGAATCAGGGTATCTGGATATTTGCAGTACTCTGCTACACATCCCATGACCAGTTTTCCCTTGACTTCAGTGAGTTTTGGATTACATCTTTTGTTATTTAAAACTAGTTTTGAAGGCTGCTCCAGTATACGCTCCTCACAAGCACACATATCGATATTTCTGTTTTGTCTTATACTATCACTGTAAATAACTTCACAGCTATCACTGATGCCCTCTATTTTATTTTTAAATAGCTGAAATCCAAAATGCAAGTATACATCAATTTTATAACAAATATTAAGAGAAAAACATCTAGTTAAAACTTCTGAGAATAACAACAAAGAATTTAGTGTGCATGTTTTGCCTCCACACTTGTTTTATTTTGCTAAATAGCCTATGTGGAATACAATTTACTTCTCCATTAAAAAAAAAAATCCCTGTTCCGTTCTGTTTTGGTTTGTGGGGTTCTGTTGTCATTTTATCCTAAAGTGCTGTTTCCTCACATTTGCATCTACCAGCCTTTTTAATGTGATATTCCATTTAAACTGCCTTTTAATTGTATGTGCTGCCTTGGCAGAACATGACTGATGTACTAGCGTTAATTAGGGCTCCAGTCAGCAGCCTATGCCAGCTGGAAACTGAGAAACAAGCGTAAATTATTCTGTCATCAATCAGCTCAAAAATGTTTGAATCACTAATTAGTTTGCAATTTGGGTGACAGTTTATCTGACGCAGGCGGTGTCACAAACTTCAGATCTTAGATGAATAATTTGCCAGCAACAAGCACATATTCCCTGCTTTTAAATACATGAAGGTTTATCTGCATGTTGAAAGGTGGCTCAGCAGTCTTCATTAACTTCCAACTGGGACTATGTAAATCAGGAATCAGTGTGAGGCACTTCAGTCTGTGGTGGCTTAGCAGATGATATTTAGAAAAAGAAAGCCTCTTTTCTCTCTTTTTTTATTAATAATTCATAAACTGATAGATGAGAATGTTTGGGCTTTAACAGCTTAAAAAAAATCACAATGGGTAAAAAAAAAAAGGCAATCACCCCCTTTTACATGAAAATTAGTTGTGTTGCATCTTGCTGTTTAACTGATTTATTCTCCTCCACTGTCATGTGTCTGGAATGTTAAGCAGCAAGTGATTAGCCCTTGTCCTTTAAAGCAGGATCATTATTGGGGTTTTATTAAATGGCAGACTTGTGTTTCCATTTAAAGGATAAGGGGGGGAAACAAGAAATTGCTAACAGGAAGCAGAAAAGGTTATCCGTGTCTCAAAAGAAGAAATTATCCAGCGTTATATATGCAGTCAAGAGGGTCTTAACATCTATGTTATTCTTATCTATAAAAGAGATAAGTTTGGTATCTTGCAATGCATACAGCTGTTGTGTGGTCCATAGATAAAACAAAATTGTAGAAACCATTTAGGGAGATAGTATTACTGGGTAGAGAGAGACCAATGTGTCTTCTACCTATGCCTCCATCCCTCTAGATCTGAAAGATGTGTGGTTGATATGGACAGGTGCAATTACAGGAGCATGGAGGAGAGCCATTATCTGACCTCAGTGCCAAATACAAAAGCCAGGTGGGGATATGATTTTCAGGTTCTCTGTGGCTGGCAAAGGGCATACTCAGCACCTCAGCAATGTGAGAGAAGCGGGGGAAATGACATTGTGCAATTATGATTAGCTGGTGCCACTCTGTAAGTGCACCACAGCAGTAGAATAGCAGTGCAGCTGCTTAATAGGTGTGCACAAAAGGATATGAAGTAACAAATCGATGGTGGTTTGGTGACAGTCCTTTTCCCTTCTGCCCCACATCCCTCAGTTCTCAGGTCCTATTTATTATAGGTAGAACAAATCTTTCCTTGATATGTCCTATCTTAACACCTTATCTACATTAGTTTAAAACCTTACTAAACTTTGGCTACTTGGTACATTTCTTCTATATATTAAGTAGACTTAAATAAAATAATTCTGTTTTCAGAAATTTCTAGGAAAAATTAGTTTGCTGCTTCAGGGGAGAAAAAACCCAACTAACAAGATATATTCTTTTGCACATGTTAGAAATTGTTATTCTTGTAGCTGCTTCACTGAGAACATTTAGTGCTAACAGGTAAAAACTTTTTCAGTTAAGCAAAATAGACAGTCCACATGATAGAGCAGTGTTTTGCACCTTTTTAATAAAAAAAGAAGTCAAGGTTGGTCAAATTACAAGATCCTTACACAATTTCACTTCTCCAAAGGTCAGGAGAGATTAGATGGAAATATGGTAGATGTAGTCTTTAAAAATCCCTGGCAGGGGGATGACAACAAGGCTTCGCACACCACTGTAAATGGGCTGTACCCTGTGATCGGTACCGTGCAGGGAAGGAGGCTGCAGGAGGATAGCCTCAGGACACCCAGCGTAGGGTAACTAGCCCTCTATCCTGGTGATCTCCACTGCATCCCTGGTCCAGGCTCGGTACCTTCCACAGATGGTCGTTAATTGTGCTCTCTATTTGCTGGGTACCCAAAGAGGGGTCTGAGCTGGAAAGTTCTGGATGCTGACCTCTCCACTGGCAATCAGGAGGGAGGGAGATGCAAATACAAAAAATCACGCTAACAGTAAGTAGCCTATAAGATCCAGTTTTGGGGATATCAGATCAAGCACCCCACCCCAACATGAATGGCACTTTTGACCTTAATCCCTCTGTCTCAGCTCCCTGTCAGCACAATGCAGGAAAAATAAATTCCTGTTTGTCAAGTGCTTTCATGAACTAAATAAAAAACACATGAAGAAATTAATGACTCTGGCTTTAGAGTAAAGTTTGAATAGTGGAAAATAAACAAATCTTCAGACTGCACACTGCAGAATGAAGATAAAGCAAAATAGTAAATAGCTGCTTACTCTGCAAGCCCTCCTCTATCTATACATTGAGCGAGTCTGTGGTTTGTGTAGGAAGAAAAAAGGGAGCTACATGGGAATTTCTTTTGACAAAAACTTTTTCCTTGTTTCTTTGTTTTATTAGAAAAAACTGGTTTCTCAAAACTGCAACTTTTTATGAAAACATGTTCATCTGAACGATGTTTTGGTGAAAAGGATTTCCATGTCCCAGAGGAGAATTTCTTGTCAAAAGTTAAGTCAGAGAGCAATAAACCCACAGAGGCAGGCCCACTCCAGAGTGACTGCCAGCTTATTTGTTAGGCAACACTAAATGCAGTGCTGCATTAGGATAGTGCAGCTGTCTAGCAGGAGTAGATGATGGCTGGAGGTCATGCATTTGGCAACAGCCCTCCTCCTTCTTCTGCATCATATACCTCTCTTGGTATGTACTATTTATTACAGGAAGAGGTGATGCTACTTATGCACTTTCTTGACACTTCTCATCATGCTTTCCACATCCCAGAGGAGACTTGAGATTGTTCAAGCACTGGAAAACTGCTTTTTTTTTTTCTTTTTTCAAAAGGTCTAGTTTTAATGGAATTTAAAACTAGCAGTGTTTTATTAATAAATAGCACTGCTGGACCCTAGAAATCTTTCTGAGGATCACATAAATACTGTAATGCAAATGAACACAGGGCAGCAAATGAGACAACCTTAATTTTGGCATTTTCTTATTTTGGACTGATTCTTCAACTTTAATATGAAAAATACACACACACACACACATTTAGTCTGTAATCATTGGCAGAGTGCAAAACTGCAACCTTTATGATATGTCTAAGGGAAAAAAAATCACCAAGTCAGTTTAAGCTAGTGCATATGGACTAAATATTTATATAGCACAGTAGTGACAAAAGATATCATAAAATTAGTGTCCTATTCTATATACAGAAGCCTTGTTCTCAAAACCTTACAAACTAAATAGGTGTGACAGATGAATGATAAGAAGAGAAACTGCTTCTTCTTCAAAAAGGAAAATGGCAGCTTACTCTTAGAGAAAGTGACTTGTACAAAGTTGCACGGGAAGCTTTTGACAGCATTGGCAGCTGAACAGCAATATAATGAATCCTAGTTTAAAGCTATAATCTTTTGATAGTTATTTTTCTCATTAGTTGTATGAGGTGTAGATAACTTCTAAGCCATCACATTAGGTTGCTTTTTAGATGATAAGAGACCTTTTGTATGTCTGAGTTCAGCTTCACTGAATTTAATTTATCTAAAAGAGGAATTATGTTTGTCTTTATTAAGGAGCATCTTGGGACCAAGGAAAGGTAGGGTTTTTTTGTCTTTAAATGCTCAAATTTAGCTCTAGAAAAATAAGAACTGGGGGAGAGGTATTTTAATTTAACCAGTTTTTTTTTTTTAATTTGTAAGATTAAGTCAGAAAACTCAGAATTCTGCTGAGCCGGAATAAATTAATTCCCAGGGACTAATCTGTTATCTCAGGACTTTTTGCTGAAAAAAACTATCATGACATCAAGGGAGAGGGATGACTTAAAACAATAAAAAATTGGTTGTTTGGTATCACAGAGCTCAAATTCCTGTCCTGTCATTTCTTCATGTCTCCTTGGCAGTTCCTTCAAGGACTCTGAAGTATTTTAGAATGTCTTTGGTTTTGATTTTGTGTTTGATTTTTCCCCCATTTAATGTAATTACCCCTTTCATACATTGGTATTGTGAAAGGATGGAATGTCTACCGTTGGACATCAGCTGACATGCTTGTTTACCCATTACTGACACCAAGGTGACTTGTGAAGAGAATGTCTTAAATAGTTTTTGAAACTATTGTATCAGAACTGGGTCAGGTTTATTTAAATCAGCCATGTTCCAAATGGAATACAATGCAAGAACTTTTCCCTCCTAGTTTGTTCTCTTGATTCCTGCCACTTCATACTCTTTAATAGACAAAATGGATGGGGAAGAAAGATAGAGAAGAGGAAGTCCTTAATCACGAGTGAATATACTTAAACGAAGTAATTTCAGAGAGTATAATGTGAACCTCATCACACCGAGTGAGTTGAGACAGCAAATAATTTAAGGTAAAAATCATGCTAATCCTCAGAAGACTGTCACCAGTGAGAGACCAGTGAAGACTGAAAAGGGGACGTGGGTTTGAATGAGCTGTTGCTTAATTTTAGACATTCAAGCTGAATGCTTCAGGTAGAAGCCTGTATGCTGTGGAGGTCCTCATTAGCCAGTGGGAAAAGAGTGTGGTAAGTGGCTGGATTGTCCTTATTCACTTACCGATTACAGAGGGGCTAGGAGCAGCAAGTTCCTAACTTGAAAGTCTCCTTGGAAAGCTGGGTGTCTCTGCTTCCTACTTTGTTCCTGTTTATGGGGGCTGGGGGGGAGAAGGGTACTCAAGGCGATTTCCCTCTCCATCCCAAACACCTCTTACCCTAAAGGGCAGGTTGGAGGACATGTTAATCATGACATGTTAATTAGTCTGGAAAAGGAGGTCAGTGCCCTGTTCCTTCAGACAAGCTTTTATCACTGCTATGAAGTTTCTACCTCTGTCTGATGGCCCTGGAGCAATGGCTTCCTTTTCATTTTTCTTTTTTTTTTTTTCTTTTTTTTTTTTTTTTTTTTTTTTTTAGGATGGAAGGAACTGTTCTGTACCCCTGCCTGGTGATTCCTTTTCTGGTGAAGATGGTTGGATGGCTTGTAACTAGTCTGTGCCTGGCTCCTTGCAATTAATGTGGAGCATTTTCACGTCAAGCAAATCTTGAGATATCCCAAAGCACTTGTAAACTAAAAATCACAGTGGTAAAGGTGCAGTTGGTTTTCTTTAGGGGATACACTGTATTTTAGAAAATATTTTCTGTCTCCTACACATTGTGGCTTTCTTATATTGGATATATATTAGTTCTAATTATTACATAATACACTGGTACTTAACAAAATGTAGAAGGAAAGCCTTCTAATCACTGCAAACACTTTGGGCACGGAAGCATTCAGAAGCGAGTGTGTTCAGAGGCTGGGATTTTCAAGCAGCAGTGAGAGTCAGCCACCTAATTAAAGTGAATGGGAATGAGGCGTTTATATCTTTCAGAGCAGCTCTAAAATCCCAGCCTTGTCTTCTTACGGGTTCAGCCACAGATGTTCTTATCTAATTCTGGATGCTTTCCATTTTCTCTCATTTGGGTGCCTGGAAAGGGTCAATCTTTATGCCTGATGTTCTTGGAGTCTTTATCACCTCTCTGTCATCACTCATTCAACACATTTTCTAACGGGTTTTCCTCACTCACCCTTATGCTCTTTGGTCAGAGTGTTTAAAGCCATGGGGATGACTTGATCTTTGTAAGTGTGCTCCTTCACTGCCCTCTGTAAATTTTAATGCACATCCATCGGATACTGCTCAGGGAGCTGAGTATTATTGATTGTGTGATCTTATAATGTACTTTATGTAAAAAAAAAAAAAAAGAAATCTCTGTCTTTAGTTCTCCCTCTACCCTTGCTAGTTTGAAGTAATTGTAAGTTATTAAATGGGAAACGGAGTTTCTCTGAACTAGAGAGATATTTCCAGTACTTTGGTGTTAATCTAACTTACTGATATAGGTTCTTGATGACCAAGTCCTGTTTTATCAGCATAATTATCAAAAACTAGCTTCTCCCACTACTTCTGATGCAGCAGAAATTGGGGTGAGATTTGGAATTGGGCATTTATTTTGGGGGGGGATGGTGGGAGGATCTTATGACTTTGCAACATACCAAGATTAAACCCAGGACATTTTCCCTTGAGAACTTAGATTCAGTGTAAGATTTTTATGTTGGTTTTGTCAGGAAAATATAGATTTCAACCTCTGTCTTCTGTGCTTCCGTTAGAAAAAGACCAACCTGAAAAAATGTAGGTAAGTTTTTTAAAGCCACAGGGTGAAAGAAGTTTCTTAGCATTTCTCAGGAAGTTCTTGATGTCTTTCATGACAGGTCTTTCTTTGAGTTACTGTGAAAATTACAAATGTTCCTCTTTTTCTGTAATTCTGAGATGGGGTCAATGCTGATGACACTTTCCCTTCCCTGCCTACTGTAATATCTGCCAGGGGATGAAGTGAGATAGTTTGTAAAATCTCAGCTGGTTCTCCATCCTCTGGAGTTGCATTTCATCGGGGGTAATGAAATTCAGGTTCTTCCTCTCACCCACTTCTACCTGTTCTGCTTACTCAGAACCCAGTGTGGACTATTTTGAAAACTGTTATGACAGTGCTATGTTCCTGTCAGTTCCAGTCATGGTGCCTTGTTATACATGGTCTAAAACACAACTAGAAACAATTTTTCTACTAGTTTTCAAAAGGATTTGACATCATGAGATATGTTACTTCTGATGACGTTCTGATGTGCTATAACTGCTTGAAAATACTTGGTGTTGCATGTAAATTCTCCATTATATGGACATAATATTTTTATTTCTCTTAATACTGCTTTTATCCTTTTGCTTCCAAGGGGTAAAACACCATTCTGAAGTGGGACTTCTCAAACTGCATAGTTTGTACATTTATATCATTCTGGATCCTGTACAGTAGCCTGTTGACAGGCTTTCCACAAGACTTAACTGAGCAACTGGTGGCACAGCATTTTTAACTTATTTAATGAGGGAGTCAAGAATGTAGTCTAATGTGCTTTATCCACATGATTTTGTTAAATGTGTCTTTACACATTAAACCGATCATCAATGCCTTCAGAAAAACATATGCATTTTAGGCTAATATGATTTGGACAGACCTTTTGTTCTTGCATCCTTTTCAGAAGGTAATAAAAACAAATGCAAAGATGAAAGATTTGTCTCGTCTTCTAGCATCAGATTGTCATTAAGTGCAACTTACCCCACTTCAATAGTGGAATAGTGGAAGAGGATCCAGTCCCCATTTTAATCAGCTTTGAAGACCATCATGGGGCAAGGAGGTAGTTATAAGTAGGTTGACTTGATCAGTCAAATGAGTTATTCAGCAGTAAACTTCAGATTAATGAAAATGAAAAATATAGGGTGTCATGAAGCTCTAATGTGTGTGAACAAAGCTTGATGCCATGGAGTGAGGAAGTAAGTGGAAACAGTGGAAATTGTGGAAATAGATCTGTAAAGTCTTATATGAGCATTTTATGTATTGAGACATTATAGAAAACCCAGAGAAGTGTAGGAAAACTATTCAAGCCACAGAAATTGATAATAATCAAGACTGAAATTCTCAAATCAGTACAGGGCATTTACAATAATGGATTTGGGAAGAGTTTTAATGGTGCTCTGTGGATAAACTCCCTGCAGTATTTGAAAATCTTAATCTAATTTTCTGAAGTAAGTTGGATAAACAATGACCAGAATAAAATATAAGAATAGCCTATATTCTTACATATGATGATAAATACTAGATGGAAACATCAGGATGGACTAAATCCATAATGAGGAATAGGATGATGACATTCAAAACAGAAAAAAAGGAATTTTTATTATTTTTTATTCAGACAATGAGATATAGCTGAGCCATAAAACCTTATTACCCTCTCCAATGGAGCTTCCACCATTTATCATAGATTTTTAAAACTAGTTAGGACAAAATACTAGGAAATATACTGCATGAATCCTTCCTGCATTAAGGACAGAGTAAATACTGACTTCTGTAATCTTTGTAGTAGCCAAAACCTCGTTCACCTATCTGGTTGTTCTTTCAAATACTGTAACTTTGACAATTTCTGTGACAGTAACATAAAAAATGAAAAAATAGTTTATCATCCTTTTTAGATACAATTTGATTTGCGACAGTAAACCCACACTGAGCTTTCTTTCAGCTCTGGGTCAGATGTTCAACTCCTTCACCCCGATTCGTCTACAGTAGGCCAATAAAATCCATGAATGGATCCAATCACACTGAAATGGTAGAGACTTTAAATGTATCTTGGAAGGTTCATGTATTTGGAGTCTGAGACACTAACAGAAGAAACTGGATCTTGAATCAAAATAAATTTCTAAGCAAAGATATAGCAAGTTATTTGGTCCCTAAGGCATCATTTCCTCTCCTCGTGTAGGTGGGGTTATAAGCCTATCTGACTATAACCATACTTTCTCCTTTCTTCTACCCTGTGTTTGTCTTCCTATCCTCTCTGGAAGCAACTGTGCTAAGGCTTCACACATATATTTGCCTCACTGTGGAAGACCTTCTTACCTATTCTATTTACGCTCTGCCTGGATACTTAACTACAAGCAATAGTGTAATGAGTACAAGAAAATATCTTTTGAATTTCAGAAACACACTTAAGTACCTTGCAGAGCAAATGTCTCTGCTGGGTTATGGTTCCAAAGTTCAAGGGGAAGAAAAATAGTGAAAAAATTGTACCTTTATTTAACTGAAGAGCTTCAGCAACTTTTATCCTTAAAGTGAGAAAGAGCTTTCTGCAAATCAACCAATTTGTCAAAAAGCCCTATCATGCGTATTTATAGAAAAATCACTATATGAAAATTACTGTGCCCCACTGAAATCCATAATGAAGTTATCAGTGAAAAATAGTGGTTGTTCGGCTATACTGATGATTATTTCTGCTGTGATCAGGTAGGGCTTCCCTGTGCAGAGCTGTATGCACACATTTGATTCAGGTATTGAACATCCAATCTACTGAAACTACTGAAGGCAGATGGGAATTATCTTTTTCTCTCTCTCTTTATTTTTGTGAGTGTGTGACTTTAAAGGGTGATATTGCTACTAGTCCTAGTTACCGTTTTTAAAGCTGTGTTGATGTATTGGTCAGATGGGCAGTTTCAGCACTGCTGTAATAACTGGAGAATGCCTGCATGTGCTTTGTCTCTAGTGTTGTCATTATTGCAGGTATGCAGCTCAGCCATTACTTGAAAGTATAAAGGAACTCATTCTAACAGTAATATAGTTTGATTTAATAAAAGTAAAGCAGTAAAATTCAGATTGATGTACATGATATAAAAACTTTGTTGTGTTTTTCTAACAGAAAAACTAATTGAAGAAATGAAGACATTTGTAGGTAGCTTACAAAGAATTCCTGCTTGCAGGCAGAATTAATTGGCAGAATACTTTATGATGTGCCAATATATTCATATGTGGCAAAGCGCTCTGCACTGTTAGAGCTCTGCCACATTTCCAGTACTTTCCCTGTCCAGAAAAAGCTCTTGGTTACATGGTGGTTTTCATTTGGTCGATATGTTTCAAAAATAAATTTTCATGCAATTTCTAGAAGTGAGAGAAAATGCTTTCAGGGCATGTATTTCATTTTAAGTACGCAAAGTGAATTGTAGGCTTGAATTACATGCTATTCTACAGCAAAGACTGTTCAGCATTTCTCAGGATTCAGCCAGAGAATCAAAAGTTTTCAAAGCATTTTGTAATAAAGGAACCTTGATTTACTGGAGAGATAGGTCTGACACTTCTCTTTCTATACCTGCACACACATTCATGGTGGCAAGTGTGGCAATTACTTAAGTAAAACACTGATAATCATCAAGGTAATGACTGTGGCTTTACCAGTCTTTAATGTAATTTAAGGCAGTTGAGAAAGCTACCCCACATAATTAGACAGGTTTTGGCTGTAGAGAAAAGGACCCTGCAGACTTCAGTTTGGGCACCTCTGCCGATGCTTCTCATTTATTATATTATTGCAGACTTACCTTTTGAAATAGTCACAGCAAAACTTTAACTTTCTACACCACCAGATCAACCACTTATATGCTGATCATTTCAAAATGGCCCTAAAGGGTATAGATATCTGGGCTTCACTTCTGACTTCCTCATTTGGGAACATTATCAATCATATTCTAAGATGTCCAGCTGAGGAGTGGGAATCCTGTAATAAATTGTGCACTTATTTTAGGTATCCCATTTACAGCTATCTAGCTAGCTTTCCCAGCATAATTAGAATTTTCTATCATTTAATAGATTCAGAGGATTGGATCACTGACCTTACTCACAGCTGTGAATGCTCAGCACTTTGCAGTTTATTCAGTAGCCTTAAATTGCCACACATAAAATAGAAATGCACAATTAGTGGCTGCCTATTGAAAACTTTGGTTTATAACTTGTCTGGAACAGCAAAGATGCTGCAGAAGTGACAGAACACTTTGGAAATACAGATACTGGCAAAGCACTGCTTTCAGAGCTATAGTTGTCTTCAGTCTTCCACTAATCCTGTTCTCCATTCAGTGGCACCCTCAAGCTCCTGCAACTGGTGGGACAGAGGTCTGACTGGTGTCCTGTCCACTGCTTGACATCTTGAGCGACATGCCCAGATTGAGCTTTTTTCTTTACACTGAGTAAGGATGAGGTGAAAAGAAATGTATGGTCATTTAATAACTATTCTTGAGTGACCTAAATTGAAATTACTCTGGCAAACTTGATATTTCTTTAATTTTGAGTGCTCATAATCCCACCAATTTTTCTTTGAGAGAGTACTTTATATGCAATTTTCTGAAGTTTTAAGAAGCATCCTAAAGCGTTGACTCTTCTGCCCTTTCAGCCCCTAAGAATCACACAGTATCAAACTGAGGCATGAAGGGCATTGCCTTCTTGGACCTACATCACTGGCGCCAAGCAGCAGCAATAGCCATCATGCTTGTTGCACTTGCTGGGAGCAAGGGTATCTTGGGTCTGTTTCAGGCTTCAGTGTAGGTGATCTGGCACAATTTCTTCTGCAACCTCCTTGGCTTGTTGAGTCCTGTCACAGCAACTCCAGCTTGTTTCTTTCAGGCCTGCCACTTAGCTGTCACTGTCACATTCTCCTTCATGGCCTAGTTTCTCTGAAGTCCTGTGGATGCCCCTTCTCATTGCATGCCTGTGCTCACCCTGATGGAGGACCTGTTTTAGTCACGGTCTTTTTCTCCAGATGGTCTCTAATGACAGTCTTGTATTTTTTTCCCCAAAACCTCTTTTCTTATTCGTACCGTTGATGTCCCTTCTGCTCCATCCTGGCCAGCTAGCAGGGCTGACTCCCTTCCCATAGTTCTCCATGAAGTCTCCATGTCTATTTTCCTTGACTCTGTTTCTTATTCCTAGGAGACTGAGCTGTGAGAGCCTTGAGCATCCTAAATAAATGGTAAATGCCTCAAGCATCCCCAGGTTTGGGGAATCTTAACTTCTGATATTGAAAAAAATCTCTTCTGTGCACATTTAACATCAGTTTTTCAAAGGCTTATATGTTGACTAGATACGTTAGATAAATTTCTCTGTGGATGCTAGAAAGGGTGTTTCCAGTGCATACACTTCTGCCTGTGATATTTCAAGTACCTGGCTCAAAGCTTTGGTGTTTCAGAGTTGCTTAAAATAAGAATTACCAGTATTTTTAACACCAAAAAAATACTTTTTCAGAAACACCCAAAGCATTTTGGCTAAAGATGCTTGCCAGCAAATTCAGCATGAGATCGTTAATAGCAAGGTAGAACTTACAGCTCCAAGTCACATGATATTATCAACATTATTTTATAGTCAGAAGTATTAAGCAACTCTAACAATACTAAATTGTAATCAGAGCCCTCTGGCTCTTTAATTTCATCCCTGTGATATGATTCTGTCCACAGATTCACTGAAAGAAACAGGAGGGAAAAGGCAGTTGGTTAAAGGGGACCCCATCATTCACCAGGCTTGCATTTGCTCTGTATCCTCTGACATCATTTAAATGGAGGTAGCCACCACTGACCACCAAGGGGATGCACTAGCCCATGTGTTAAAGTAGGATTGCCTTCTGCAGGATGCAAAACATATTGATCCCACATGCTCATTAAATTGAGGGCTTTAAAATATTCTCCAATTTCACTGGACATTCAGTTTATGCTCTCTTTGAGGATGACTGAGTTGAACACAGCCTCAAGGTGAAAATTGTCAGTGACTCATACCGTTTCTCTGAAGCTATACACTTGAATGAGATTTACAACAAAATGGCTGATGCATGCCTAGTAAGAATGGTTTGTGCTTTAGAGAAAACTAAAGAGTGCCCCACAGTCAGTATAGGCCAGGCTGTATATGCCATGGAGCAAAACTTTTTAGTAGACACTTCCTCTGATTCAGGTAATTTCTCTGCACACTGGAAATTGAATTCAGCCATACTGCTCTTCTGTACCAGAAAGCTTTTTTTTTTTCTCTCACCAGGGAGTAGAAAATAGTTCCTCATTTGTCTTAGACAAAGTGTTGGATTTCTCAGCAGTCACATAGCAGTTACTTAAACAGCATAATCGTCTGATTTTTATTATCTGATGGCAAATGAAAGTGAGGAAACAACAGGAAACAAGAAAATAAGAAACACAAAAACTGTGCCAGTAGTGTATTTGAATTGAGTGGCAATTTATAGGTGTCTAGTACTGGAGGGTTTAATGATACTTTTTGTTTCAAAGCCCAGAAAAGTTAAATAATATTTATCTGATTTAGTATGGTTAAGCAAGATTATCTGCCAAGACACAGTATTTCATTTAAAGGAAGTACCCTGGTGGCACTAACAACAGTATCAATTATAGAAATGTTAGTAACAACAAAAACATTCAATTTCCCAACAAAGGTCAACAGTAAATCTATCTAAAATATGTAAGGCTCATAAAAGTAATGGGTTTGCAACTGTGATTGAAACAGATGTTCACAGAATCAGCATTTAAACATGAAGACACCATAAAATAAATGAAGACAGGATTAATTTAACAAGTTATCTCAAGAGCAGAATAAGGAAAATGAATGAACAGTTACTCATACTATTCAGAAGGATATATTTTTTTCTGTAAGGTAACTGAAAACAGAACTGGAAACACTGGGTCAAATTCATTAACTAGATAAATTTGCTGACAGCAGTATAGATCTGCGTGTGGAACCAGGGGCAGGATCTGATGTGTTGCATCAGGAAAGAGCTGCCATTAATAACATTGTCTATCCTGCTGCTATGTAACAATGGAAAGCAAGCCTAGTTCTCTGTGCACAAGTTTCACATTGTCTCAGCTTCTCCAACAGCATTGGTCCTTATCTACTTAACTTTCAGAAAGACAGAAATCAGGAGAATCAGATCACATTTTTGCAGAGAGCCTGAAATATTTCAGTGTCTTCAAATTAAATCCATCTGGCTTCTCTTTTGAGGACACTTGTTTTTTTCATCTAAATGGTAAGCAACAACTACAGAGATGGCCTATAGTTTTTCAAGCCCTCTTCATCTTTTCATTCCTTGTTTCCTTACATGTTGTTTTCTTCCTTCTTTCCGAAAGAGAGAAAGAGAGAGAGAAAGAGAGAAAGAGAGAAAGAAAGAGAGAGAGAAAGAGAGAAAGAAGAGAGAAAGAGAGAAAGAAA